>NW_026087667.1:0-39803 GCF_022539395.1 Myiozetetes cayanensis | reverse complement strand
TCCAATTACAATATTTGGACATTACCTCTGTATTCATGCTTAATTAGATGCTGCTACTTTTGGTCTGTGTTTGACCCAGCCACCTGTGAGAGTCTGTTCTTTTCCTGCCAAGTTATGAGAAAACGAGCACTGATAAATGAGAACTTCGTCCTTGAAGGAAGCATCTTGTATAAACTGAAATTAATTGGTGACTGACTATTGGTCAACGGCCCTCCAAGGGCATTTGAAGGAGAAAGTGAAGAGGAGGGTGATGAAGTAAACCCCCAGACTCATTTAGGAAAGACTCCCTGAGGCGTAGCACGCGGGCACGGAGAAATTCCAATGCACAGACACATGTGCAGAAGGGGTACCACTTACATAACGGGGGGAGGGACCGAAGGCCTCTAACTGGGAGGTGCTGGCCACACCTGCCCAGGTAAACGTCACCTGCTAATTGTATAAAAAAGTAGATTGATCATGCTGGGAGGAGACTCAAGCTTCACATGGAGGACAACCTTGCCTTTTACGAGGACGTCCGTTATCATGTGAGGGTGCCGGCACTCTGAGGATGCAGCTTCTTCTATGGGGAATTCTAATCATTCTGGGGTTGGTAAGACAACCTCGTAAGTAACACCTGAGTGAGTGGGGGGTTTTAGTGAGGGCATATTTCTCTCCTCTTTTCTCTCTTGGGTTCTCTTTTTGTTGACCAATTCTTCATAATAAATATTGGTTTTTTGAGCATTCAACAGTGTACTGGCTTCAGTTTCATCATCCTCCTCTGTTACACCCACTTCCAAAACTGTCCCTCCCACAGTACCACCTTTGCCCCACCCCAACACACCTTCCGAATTTGATTCAGAGGTCTTGATGACCCTTTATCTTCATCTTGTCTGCCTCTTTCTCATCTTTTTCCTTGGTCTTTGGCACAGTAGCACACCTTCTGGAATGGTTTCAAGGTTTCTGAGCAGCTTTGACTACTTATATCAAGTGTTATGTCTCTGTTATGTCTCTTTCTCAGTACATTTTTACAGATAGAAAACTCTTCACCTCATTAAACCCCCTTGTTTGTTGAAATTCTTAACAAAGAATGTTGAACAGCATTTTTAGAAATCTTGTAGAAAGGTACTAACAGGCCAAAGCATTAACAAGTTATACCAAAATCTACATAATATAGATTTCAAGGCATCAGATTACTTCCCGAGAGTGGTACAGATTTAGTGAAAAGGGAGGAGCTCCAGCAACAACTATAGTTGCCTATTTTGGTAAAGAGAAGCTACCACTGCCCAAGCAAGCTACTAGGACAAGTGCACACTGAGAGAGTGGTAATCCTAGGAGCAATCCTGGTTCTGTATTTAACCCCTTTACCTCAGTTCCCTTCCCTGTTTCTGGAATGTGGATTTAATATTTCCTTTTCTGGAGACATGAATAAAAAGTGACCTGGGGATATCAACAAAGTAAATATGGCTTCTCCCAGCAATACAGGAAAAACTTAATTTTGCCATCCCAGTGAAAAAGGGTTCTTAGCATGAAAAGGGCAAAGGGCAGAGGAAAGTAAAAACACTGGGCCTGAGCATTGTAAAAGGGGGTTGGAAAACCAGACTTGCTGCTACCAGGTCCTAGGAGGAAAAGAGGATGGGACAGCTGCATACTTGGCAATATCTGCTGTCCTAAGCATTTCCACCTCTCCCTTAGCAATAACCACTATCATTTCCGCTGCCCTGACATTCACGAAGTAGTAGCAGGACTGCAGTTAGATTGCTGTCCTCAGTAGACTGGTGCTCTACACAATTGTCTGCTTTACCAATAATTTGAACCTGGCATGTGTAGAAAATAAGAGTTGCACTCAGAAGACATATGTGTAAAACAGGCTGTTGATACACTTTTTTTCTGTTTTTCAGAGGGAAATGCAACTGGATAAATCTGTTAGAGTTACTTCTAGCTCTCTTTTGACCTTGTTTTGTGGAATACATGCTTCATTGCTCAGGGGCTGATTAATTGATGTTACTCAAGGTCTCACTTGTCAATACACAATAGATTGTTGGCTACATCTGTGTTTCTCCAGTTCCTTTATTTTCCTGGGCATCTCCAGGTTAATCACCCAAGTTCTTTTGTTTTCTAGGGCATGATGCCTAACAGTGCTCCTAGAGGAAACAAATAAACTTTATCTCAGAGGAAAGATCTACATTTCAAAACAGTAAGTAAAGGGAATGGTTGAGGTAGCTGTATTTATGTGAATTTCTTTCTCGGATGTTTGATAATGAGAATACTCTTTAGAGCATTTCCTATAGATAACATTACAGTTCACAACTGTATTTTAACTTCATAAAATCTTAAAAATATGAAGAAATATCCTCAAAATCTATAGTCTATCATTTATGGATCCCTTATTTTTCCTGGAAATACATTTGTAGGAAAGCATTTTAAATTGACTCCTTTTAAATAAAGTAGAAGTGCTGCTGGGTGCAGCACTATTCTCAGCTAAAAGGTACTTGTATGTGTCAGTGGCTGTTCCCCAACAACCTTTCCTAAACTTCTCTGAAGATATTTTTCCACTATATTATGAAGTAGAGAACAGTCAACTCTAACCATGGGTAACTAATTCTGTGATGGAAAACTACTGTCTCAACATGGTGACAACACTGGAGATAACATTACCAAGTTTTCAGTAGAACTGTCTGCTATGTCATTACATACCTGAGGGTGCTGAAGGTAAGATATTTGAGGTGTCTGTAAAAGACAACATCTACAGAGAAAATTCCCAAAGAAATTGAAGTGTAGGTATCCACCCTGGAAACTTTTACTGTATTCACATGAACAAAGTTAAGCAAATGTGTAACTGGAGCAACAGATACCAAAGTAAAAGAAACAGGAAGCATTTAATTTTTATTCTGTAGCAATAAAAACCCAAATATTCTCCTTTTTTACTTTTTATTATACTTTTCAAGAAACATAAAATATGCATATATTTCATGAAGCAGCATTGTATAGACAACACATCCATATTGGAACAAATGTTTATGTATATTCCAATTTATTCTGAAACTTTGTTTATAAAAGTCCATTTTTTTACTATTAGAAAATTAGTAATACTATCTTTTTTAGAATTTCTAATTTACTTGAATAAATTTACCACACTGTGGGGTAAAAGTGTAGGTATCTTTAGGGAGGTGTTATTTAGCCTATTCCAACTTTTTAAATGACAGTGAAGGAGGCATCTCTGACATAAAATTATTACACCAGAAATCGAGTGTGCTTAAGATAGGTGTTACCTGCTCTGAACAACATTTAAAATAAGGACTGGTAAAGCAGATATGGGAAAATGATGGGTTTATTCTGAGAGCAGAGGGAACGTAGGAGTCAAGAAAAAGGAGTTTGGAAATAGCAGAATTCAATTTCTAAGAGTGATTGATTTTTTCATTTCTACCCTTGCATCTAGGATCTTGTCCTTTCTCTCTCATGTATATATATAAAAATAATTTAAGATGTATATAAGTACTGGTTTTGAATGAGCAGTGGATATTGTCTGCCTTGGTTTCAGTAAAACTTTTCACACTGTCCTGTGGGATAAGACCCTGGAGAAAAGAGGGGTCCAAGAAAACTGGTTAATATTCAAGGATCACCTACTCCAAACTCAAGAACAGTCCATCCCAACAAATATGACGTGAGGTAAAAATACCAGGAGACCTGCGTGAATCACAGAATCACAGAATATGCTGAGTTGGAAGGGACCCACAAGGGTCATTGAGTCCAGCTCTTAGCCCTGCACAGGACCATCCCCAAGAGGCACACCATGTGCCTGAGAGCATTGTCTAAATGCTTCTTGAACATCGTCAGGCTTGGTGCTGTGACCACTTCCCTGGGGAGCCTGTTCCAGCATCCAACCACCCTCCGGGTGAAGAACATCTTTCTAATATCCAACCTAAACCTCCCCTGACACAACTTCAGGCCATTCCCTCAGGTCCTGTCAGTGGTCACCACAGGGAAGAGATCAGTGTCTGCCCCACTTCTGTCCCTCATGAGGAAGTTGTCTCTCCTCTCCCTCCCCTCCCCTCTCATCCCCTCTGCTCCCCTCCCCTTCTCTCCTCTCCATGTTGAACAGACCAAGTGACCTCAGTGGTTTCTCATACGGTTTCCCCTCAAGACCCTTCATCATCTTCATTGCCCTCTTTTGGATGCTCTCTAATAGCTTAATATCTTTCTTAAATTGCAGTGACCAAAACTGCACACAGTGTTCAAGGTGAGGTTACACCAGTGCAGAGTGGGGCAATCCCCTCCCTCAATAATCTGGCAATGCTGTACCTGATGCCCCCCAGGATACAGTGACCCTCCTGTCTGCCAGGACACACTGCTGACTCATATTCAACTTGCCATTGACTAGGACGCCGTGTCCCTTTCCACAGCATTGCTTTCCAGCATCCCATTCCCCAGTCTGTACATGCATCTGGGGTTACCTCATCCCAGGTGCAAAATCCAGCACTTTCCCTTGTTAAACAAGGAACTCCTGGCAAGACTCAAACACAAAAAAAAGAAGTATACAGAAAGTGTGGACAGGTAACCTGGGAGGAATACAGACATACTGTCAGAGCATCTAGGGATGAGGTTAGGAAAGTTAAAGCCCAAATGGCCCTCTGGTGAGGGATGTCAAAAACAACAAGAAGGGCTTCTATGAATATATAACTGAGAAGAGCTAGAGTAGGGAAAATGTGAGCCTACTGTTGAATGGGACAGGGGCCCTGGTGACACAGGTCATGGAAAAGGCTGAGGAACTGAATGTCTTCTTTGCCTCAGTCTTTACCAGTAGGACCAGCCTTCAGGAATACCAGGTCCCAGAGAAGATGGAGAAAGGTTGGAGAGAGAAAGATGTTACCTGTATTGTTTTTGCATGGTAAAGTTTTTGGTAGCATGTAGGACCTACAGAGGTTGCTTCTGGGGAAGATGCCATAAGCTTTCCCCATGTCAGATAGAGACAGTTCCCGCCAACTTCAAGACAGACCTACTGTTGGTCAAAGCTGAGTCAATCAGTGATGCTGTTAGCACCTCTGTGATAACATATTTAGGAAAGGCTAAAAGAACTGCACAACAGCAGCTATAGGAATATGTTTGAGGAACAACTCTGCAGACACCAACGGCAGTGAAGAAGGAGGGAGAGGAGGTGCTCCAGGCACCAGAGCAGAGATTCCTTTGCAGCCCATGGAGAAGACCATGGTGATGCTGGTTGGCCCCCTACAGCCCATGGAGGTCCATGGTGAAGCAGATATTCTCGCTACATGTGCCCTAAAGGAAGCTGCAACCTGTGGAGGACCCCATGCTGAAGCAGGTGGATGTGTGCTGAAGGAAGTTCAGACCACATTGGAGCTGCCTTCTGGCAGGAGCTCTGGTCTGTGGAACAGGTTTTCCAGCAAGACCTGTGGCCTTGCAGGGGACCCATGCTGGAGCAGTTCATTCCTAAAGGACTGCACTCCATGGAAAGGACACATACTGGAGCAGTTAATGAAGAATTTCAGTCTGTGAGAAGGACCTGATGGATGGTGAAAGTTGGGGATGCCCCATCTCTGTAAATGTTCAAGGCCAGGTTAGATGGGACCCTGAGCAACCTGATCTAGTGGGTCGTGTCCCTGTCCATGGCAGGGGGGGTGGAACTAAACGTTCTTTAAGACCCCTTCCAACCTAAGCCTTTCTATGATTCTGTGACCCACACTGGAGAAGATCATGAAGGATTGTCTCCCATGGGAAGGACCCCATACTGGAGTAGGGGAATATTGTGAAGAGGAAGGAACATCAGAGACAAAGTATTATAAACTACCTGCAACCCCCATTCCCTATTCCCCTGCATTGCTCAGGGAGAGGACTTGGAGAAGTCAGGAGTGAAGTTGAACCCAGGAAGAATGGAGGGGGTGGGAGATAAGTGTTTTAAAATTTGTTGTTATTTCTCATTATCCTATTCTGGTATTAATTATCAATAAATGGATTTAATTTCCCCAAGTTGTGTTTGTTTAACCCATGACAGTAATCGTTGAGTGATCTCCATGTCCTTATCTTGATGCACAAGCTTCTTGTCATATTTTCTTCCCCCTATCTTGTTGTAGGAGGGGAGGAGTGATAGAGCAGTTTGGTAGCACTTGACAACCAGTAAAGTTCAACCCACCACAGTACCCTTGGGGGAAGAGAATCAGATCAGGGAACACTTAAACAAACTGGATGTTCATAAGTGCAGAGGTCCTCATAGAAGGCACCCATGAGTTCTGAAAGAGCTTGCAGATATTGAGACGCCACTCAATAATCCTTGATTGAACATGGTGACTGAGAGAAATTCTGAAGACTGGAGGAAAGCAAATGCTACCCTCATCTCCAATAAGGGCAAGAAAGAGGATCCAAGGACTACAGGCTTGTGAGTCTCACCTTGATCCCTGGGAAGGTGATGGAGCAACTAATCCTGGAAACCAGTTGTCTCAGTTTAAATCAGACAAAAGTGTTTTGCTGAGGATGAATTATGAGGAAGACCCAAACTCCTCCCTCTAAACAATTGTAAATCAGAAATTAAGAGAATCCAACTGAGAAAAAAATGTGGAAAAAGGAAGAATAACAACCCTTTATTAAAGGATATATGTGTATTGGTAGAAACAATGAAAGAACATAAATAAAACAACCAAACAATGATCCTATAACCAAAAATAATCCCCTTCAAAACAAACAAATAAACAAACAATAACAACAACAACAAAAAAGGTAAACAGTTCAGTTTTCGCCCTTTGGTGCAATTCTAACCAAAGTCATCACTGGTGGTTACCACATCGGGTGATCCCCTCCCCCCAGGTGTGCTGGAGAAGATGAAAATGGAGGTCTTCCCTCCCCCCCACTGGGAAAGGGGAGAGACAGGAGGGAAAGAAAAAAAAATAGGTTCTTCTCAAAGGGAACTCACTCTGTCCTGTTGTCTGAGTCCTGTGGCACAGCCTCCCCTCTCCTTTGATGTGCACAAGAACTGCTACCAAATGAAAACGGAGGAGGAGTGGCCTCTCGAACAGTTCTTCACCGATGAAAATCCAAGTAAAATTCCCAGCTGGCAGCAAGGCCCAGAGTAAAACCACCTCCGAACTCCTACCACCCGGACCTTATCCCAACTTAGGTAGCAACAAAGTCGGTGCCGTTTCCCAGGAGAGGAGAAAACAAGTAAAAGGAACTCCTCACCCCTCCCCACAGACTCTTGAGGGCCATCAACTGGGAATGTGGTTCTATCAGCCACTTCTTTTGTATTACACAATTGTCTAAGCCACATTCAATCTGCCCATTCAACATCCCCTTCATACAGTGGGTAGGGGGAAGGGAAAAATTCCTGCTTAGTTTCTAAGAACCAACAAAACCATGACACCAGTTCCAGGCACAAGAAGGAAAAGAAAGTTATCAGGAGCAGTCATCATGGATTCACCAAGGGGAAATCATGCATGACCAACTTTATAACCTTCTATGATGAAATGACTAGCCCAGTAGATGAGGGGAAAGCATTGGATATTGTCTACCTGGACTTCAGTACAGCTTTTGACTCTGTCTCGCATAAGATCTTCACAGAGAACCTGTCGATGCATGGGTTGGAGGAGCAGACAGTGAGGTTGACTGAAAACTGGATGAATGGCTGGGCCCAGAGGGTGGTGATCAGTGACACAAAGACCCCTTGGAGGTTGGTAACTAGTAGTATACACCAGTGGTCAGTCCTGGGTCCAGTCCTGTTTAAGATCATCATCATCTGGATGACGAGGTTGAGGGTTCATGTTGATTTTAGCTATTGTTGAACAGTGCACAGTGTCAAGGCCTCTGTTTCTCACTCTGCTCTCACAGCAAGTACACTGGGGATGCTGAAAAAGTTGGGAGGGAACACAGTTGGGAGAGTTGACCCCAGTTGACCAAAGAGATATTCCATACCATATGGCATCATGTTCATCAATAAAAGTTGGGGAAAGAAGGAGGAATGGGGGAAGTTTGGAATTATACAGTTTATCTTCTCAAATATTATGTGATGAAGCCCTGTTTTCCTGGCGATGGTTGAAAATCTGCCTGCTGGTGGGAAACAGTGAATGGATTCCTTATTTTGCTTTGCTTGCATGTGTAGCTTTTGCTTTTGCTATCAAACTGTCTTTATCTCAACCCATGCATTTTCTTGCTTTTGCCCTTCCAATTTTCTCCTGTCCCACTCCAGGGAGAGTGAGTGAGCAGCTGTGTGGTGCTCAGCTGCTTACTAGGGTTAAACCACGACAGTCCTTTTCCATAATCCCTTCAGGAGTATGCCTGCTCCCATATGGGCTTATCCATGGGCCACAGTCCCTTCAGGGGTGTACATGCTATTGTGGGGGTGTAAAAAGAACACTTTACTGTGTGGGTGACTGGCTACTGGAATGCATTTTCCAGAGTGGTGATGGAATCTCCATCCTTGGAGATATTCAAAAGCTTCCTGGATGGGGTCCTGGACGTCCTGCTCTAGGTGAGCCTACTTGAGCAACGGAGTTGGACCAGATGACATGCAGAGGTCCCTTACAACATCAACCATTCTTTAATACTGTGAAAAAATGGTACTGATCATCTCTGTCTGGGGTCCAAGGCCGTGCAGAGTAGTGAGATCAGGTTGTGAATGATGAACTCAATCCTTCATTTTTTCAGCAGCCAAAATAATGGTTTAGCAGTCTACAGAGGCTATAGCAATGACTACTGGGAAAAAAATCTGACAGTTAAACATTGTGACATTGCCCCAGCCAACAGACCTGCAAATCTCAAGCATACCTGAATAAGGTGGTTCCTCACAGATACCAAAACTAATGAATATTCTGTGCTCTCAAGAAGTAGGATTCACTTTCACTACTATCTGACTGAACAACTCCTTTCAGTTTTCTGTCTTTTCTTAACTTGTTGGTAGAAAAAAAGAAAAAAAGAACTATCTTATTGATTTGCAACTAGTTGGTCTGTCAGACAATGTTTTTCACTGAAAGTCTATTCAGTGTCATTTCACTGACATCTCAGAGCAGAGTCATTCTTTAATGGTCAAGAGAATGGGGAATTTCATCTACTCTCTATTCCAAAACAAACACGCACATTATTTCTTGTATTTGCCTACCCATAAATGTGGGAGTAATAGACTGATATGCAGGTTTTCAGAATCAAAGAATCACACAACCACAGAATCATTTAGGTTGGAAAAGGCCTCTGAGATCATCAGGTCCAACCTTTGACTGATCACCAACTTGTCAACTAGAGCATAGTACTAAGTACCACGTCTAGTCATTTCTTGAACACCTCCAAGGACAGTGAATCCACCACTTCCCTGGGAAATCTGTTCTAATGCTTAACAACCCTTACCACAAAGAAATTCCTCCTGATGTCCAGCCTGAACCTCCCTGACTCAGTTTGAGGCTATGTCCTCTTGTTCTGTCACTAGTTGCCTGGGAGAAGAGGTTGACTCCCAACTGGCTACAACCTCCTTTCAGGTAGTTGTACAGAGTGATAAGGCCACCCCAAGCGTCCTTTTCTCCAGGCTAAACAACCCCAGCTCCCTCAACTGTTCCTCAAAGGACTTACTCTCTAGACCCTTCACCAGCTTCATTGCCCTTCTCTGGACATGTTCCAGCACCTTTCTTGTAGTGAAGGGTCCAGAACTGGACACAGTACTTGAGGTGTGGCTTCAACAGTGCTGAGTGCAGAGGGACAATCACTTCCCTCGTCCTCCTGACCACACATTTATTTACTGAGGGGGCAGTGTGAGAAACAGAGAAGGTCTTGATGCTGTCCAAACACTGTTCAGCAATAGTTAAAACATTATTTGTTATCAGCATTGTTTTGGTCACAGATCTAAAACACAGCACCAGACGTGCTGCTATGAAGAAAATCAATTCCATTCCAACCAGACCCAGTACACCAGCAAAATAAGAATACTACTGGAAACAGAATATCATTTAATGATTTTCCAAAATTAACAATTTAATATCTAATAGGAAAGATCAAATATTAATTCGTTTACAACATATGGATCTGTGTGTGGAGTATGCAGTCTGTGCTGCATAAGAACTCACTGACTGCAGTATAGGCAGAATTAGGGGAAACTATGCTTTCTTTTTTTCCTTGACCATAGTATATGTGAAATTCATAACTATATCCTACAGTGAGTTGCCTGATGAATTTCAGCTGTTCTATCCTTGCCTTTATCACTACCACAGTGTACTGTATGCAGAACTACTTCCAAAGGTTGGGTACTAGAGTTGGTATCAGGTCAGGCATTCCACTTCAGAAAAATTGAAGCTATGTTTCTGTCATGGTTTTGCTTGTTCTGTGAAACTAAGCAGGAATTTTCCCTTCCCCCTGCCCACTGTGTGAAAGGGATGTTGAATAGGCAGGTTGGTTGTGCCTTGAGCAATTGATTAACACAAAAGAAGTGGCTGGCAAAGCCACATTCCAAGTTGATGGTCCTCAAGAGTCTGTGAGGAGGGGTGAGTTCTTTTTACTTGTTTTCTCCTCTCCTGGGAAATGGCACAGACTTTGTTGTTGCCTAAACTGGGATAAGGTCTGGGTGGCAGGAGTTCCGAGGTGGTTTTGTTCTCAGTCTGGTTGCCCAGCTAGCTCAGTTCTACCCAACCTGGAACCTGCTTGGATTTTCATCAGAGAGGAACTATTTGGAAAGGAGGTCACCTTCTTCCCCTCCTCTGTTCCCATGGTTTTTTTGGTAGTGTTTTTTCTGCACATCAAAGGAGAGGGGAAGCCATACGGTCCAGCTGGAGACAGACTGAGTTCCTTTTGGGAAGAACTTTTTTTTCTTTCCCTTCTTTCTCCCCTTTCCCGGTGAGGGAAGACCTCCATTTTCAGCTTCTCCAGCACAACCGGGGGCCCCCCCACCCGACCAACACCAGTGATCCAGCATTGCCCCTTGCTGGTCAGCACAGAACACTGCAGGTTCTGCACCTCCAGTGATCCAACAGTGCTCCCTGCTGACTGTGGTTAGAATTGCACTGAACTGTTTACCTTTTTTTTTGTTTGTTTTGAAGTGGATTATTTTTGGGTATAGGATTATTGTTTGATTGTTTTATTTGTGTTCTTTTGTTGTTCTACCAATACACATATATCTTTTAATAAAGGGTTGTTATTTTTCCTTTTTCCACACTTTCTCAATTGGAGACTCCTAATTTTGGATTTACAATTGCTTAGAGGAAGGAGTTTGGGTCTTCCTCATAACTCATCCTCAGCAAAACACTTGTGTCTCATTAAACTGAAACATTTTCATAACCTGTATTTGCTGGCAAGTGAAAACAAGGCATTGATAACTGCATGTTATGTTGCCAGCATCCACCTTACCCTAATGTTAGAGAGTCTCTCGACTGTTGAACTTGAGGTCAGCAATGATAAGGTTGAGTGCCTCTGGAGCAGAATCAGGGGGAAGACCAACAAGGTCGACATCATCATAGGTGTCTGTTACAGACTGCCCTACCGGGATGATGAAGGGGATGAATTATTCTACAAGCAGCTGGCGGATGTCTCGAAATTGTCAGCCCTTGTCCTTGTGGGTGACTTTAACCTGTCAGATATCTGCTGGGAGCTCAATACTGCAGAGAAGAGGCAGTCTAGAAATTTCCTGGAGTGTATAGAGGACAATTTCCTTCATCAACTGGTAAATGAACCTACCAGGGGTAAGACCCCACTAGACTTGCTGTTTGCAAACAGAGAGGAGCTGGTGGGAGACGTAGTGATTGAAGGCCGCCTAGGAAATAGTGACCATAAAATAATAGAATTTTCAATACTCAGAGATTCAAGGAGAGACAACAATAAAACCTCTACGCTGGACTTCCGGAGGGCAGATTTTGACCTATTCAGAAGTCTAGTCCAGAGTATACCCTGGGAAACAACCCTTGAAAACAAGGGGGTCCAGGAGGGATGGATGTGCTTCAAGCAGGAAGTTTTGAGTGCACAGGAACAGGCCGTACCAGTATGCTGAAAGGCAAGTCAGCGGGGAAGACAACCAGCCTGGTTAAACAGGGAGATTCTGAAGGAAATCAGGGATGAAAAGAGAGTTTACCGACTATGGAAGAAAGAGCTGGCTACTTACGAAGAATTCAGGAAGACAGCTAGATCATGCAGAAAGAAAATCAGGGATACAAAAGTGCAATTTGAAGTTAAATTGACCACTTCTGTTAGGGATAACAAGAAGTCCTTCTATAAATACATTAATAACAAAAGGAGGGGCAAAGAAAACCTCCATTCTTTGATTGACTCGGAGGGAAACATAGTTAATAGAGATGAGGAGAAGGTTGAGGTACTTAACACCTACTTTGCCTCAGTTTTTACCAGTAAGACAGGTGGCCCTCAAGGCAACTAGCCTCTGGAGCTGGTAGACAGAGATAGGAAGCCAAATAGCCCCCCTGTATTCCAGGAGGAAATAGTTAGTGACTTACTGAGTCATCTGGATCCTCACAAGTCTATGGGACCAGATGGGATCCATCCTAGGGTAATGAGGGAGCTGGCAGAAGAGCTTGCCAAGCCGCTCTCCATCATCTTCCAACAGTCCTGGCTCTCTGGGGAGGTCCCACATGATTGGAAGTTGGCAAATATCACCCCAATCCATAAAAAAGGCTGCAAGGCTGACCCTGGTAACTACAAGCCTGTCAGCCTGACCTCGGTGCCTGGCAGAGTTATGGAGCAGATCATCCTGTGTGCAATCACACAGCAGTTACAGGATGGACAAGGGATCAGACCCAACCAGCAGAGATTTGGGAGAGGCAGATCCTGTTTGACCAACCTGATCTCCTTTTATGATCAGGTGACCCACCTGGTGGATGAGGGAAAGACTGTGGATGTGGTCTATCTGAACTTCAGCAAAGCCTTTGATAGTCTCCCATAATATACTCCTGGAAAAGCTGGCAACCCATGGTTTGGACAGGGGCACTCTGTGCTGGGTTAGGAACTGGCTGGAGGGCCGGGCCCAGAGTGCTGGTGAACGGTGCTGCATCCAGCTGGCGGCCGGTCACCAGTGGTGTCCCCCAGGGATCAGTGCTGGGCCCAGTCCTGTTTAACATCTTTATCAATGATCTAGATGAGGGGATTGAGTCCATCATCAGCAAATTTGCTGATGACACCAAATTGGGAGGGAGTGTCAACCTACCGGAAGGCAGGAGGGCTCTGCAGAGGGATCTGGATAGACTGGAGAGTTGGGTTGACTCCAATGAAATGAAGTTCAACAAGGCCAAGTGCCGGGTCCTGCACTTTGGCCACAACAACCCCATACAGTGCTACAGGTTGGGCACAGAGTGGCTGGAGAGCAGCCAGGCAGAAAGGGACCTGGGGGTGCTGATCGACAGGAAGCTGAACATGAGCCAGCAGTGTGCCCAGGTGGCCAAGAAGGCCAATGGCATCCTGGTCTGCATCAAGAACAGTGTGGCCAGCAGGAGCAGGGAAGTGATCCTTCCCCTGTACTCTGCGTCCGTGAGGTCACACCTTGAGTATTTTGTTCAGCTCTGGACCCCTCAGTTCAGGAAGGATATTGAGGTGTTGGAATGGGTCCAGAGAAGAGCAACCAGGCTGGTGAAGGGACTTGAGCACAAGTCCTATGAGGAGAGGCTGAGGGAGCTGGGGTTGTTTAGTCTGGAGAAGAGGAGGCTTAGAGGTGACCTCATCACTCTCTTCAACTACCTGAAGGGAAGTTATAACCAGGTGGGGGTTGGTCTCTTCTCCCAGGCAACCAACAACAGGACAAGGGGACATGGGCTCAAGCTCTGCCAGGGGAAGTTTAGGTTAGGAAGAAATTCTTTACAGAGAGGGTAATCAGGCATTGGAACGGTCTGCCCAGAGAGGTGGTGGATTCACCATCCCTGGATGTTTTTAAAAAAGATTGGACATGGTCCTTAGTGCCATGATATAGTAATTGGAGTTGGATCAGGGCTTGGACTTGATGATCTTGGAGGTCTTTTCCAACCCAATCTATTCTATGATTCTATGATTCTAATACAGTTCACTTTTGATATCTGCCCTATTGTTAATAAAGACAGTCTGACTGTATCAACTAAAGATGTTTATTCTTGTCGTGGTTTTACTCTGGGTTAATTTTCCTCACCCCCCACACAATTACTGTAAGTTGAGAGAAGGTTTATGCAGACAAAAGAGACCTGATTGGGGAGAATAATATTAGGATTTATTACTAGCAAGATAAAAACTAAAGAAGTGCATCTACAATAATTCTAACTAGGTAAAAGTACTATGTGTTTACAGAAATACCCCTCCCCCCTTTGTATCAGTTCAAGGAGGAGAAGCAGTCTCATTCTCCATTTCCAGAGTTCCAGGTCTTTTAAATAATTTTGCAGCACTCAAAAGTTCTTCTTCTGTTATCTCTAGGACAACAACCTCATTTCGTTGCAGCTGGAACTATTTTTATTTCTCTCTCTCTTCTATGTCGGCCTCAGGGGTGGGCCTACCCCCCTCCTGGGCTAAGACCAGAGACTGGGGGGTTACCCAGGCCCTGAATGGTCTTCTCTTCCATGGACTGCAAGGGGACACTTGCCTACCATGGATCTTCACCACAGAGTCACAGGGGATAATTGCTTTTGAGTCCACCCCTGTTTCCTGTGGGGTCCCTTCCCATGGGAG
This sequence comes from Myiozetetes cayanensis, assembly GCF_022539395.1. Lineage (NCBI taxonomy): Eukaryota > Metazoa > Chordata > Aves > Passeriformes > Tyrannidae > Myiozetetes > Myiozetetes cayanensis. Next base: position 25,223 of record NW_026087667.1, on the reverse strand, counting down.
AACAGTCCTTAATAGACTTCTCCGACGTGAGTCCATCTCTCAGACAACAGGTCTTCCATTCTCTACTGTCTCTCAGGGTCACAAATCTTCAGCACCAGCATGGATCCCTCATTTGGATCCCAACATCTTACCTGAGCTGTTCTGCTCCAGTGTAAGTCTCTCCATGGCCTACAAGCCTCCAGCAGGACTCTGTTTCATTTCAGGTCTTCTTATGAAGTCTCAGTTTCCTCGTGCATCTGAGTTTACTTACTTCAATGTAAGCTCCTCTACAAGCTGCATGGGGTCTCCTCAGCTTTGACCTTGGAGGTTCCTTATCTCTCTACCAGAATTCCTTCTGCAGTGTTTCTCGTCCAAGCGGTCAGTCCTTCTCAAAAGTTTTTTTCCTCTACTCTCCTATAGGAGAGAAGGGGGGCTTCAGTGCCATACCTACCCCTGGTCCAGAGCCGGGGGAGGAGGGAGCCCTGGCCCACTTGGGGCCTACCTCTTCTCCTACATGGTTCCTAATTTCATCTGCGCCACCGGTTTCTCTTCCGTTTTCTTAAATATGCAATTAGCAAAGGCATTACTAAAATTTTGATTGGCTTTTTCTCCGGAAATCCACTTGGACAAACCATCCTCAGCCCCAGGGGCTGGTTGGTGGGCAAAACCACGACAGTTCTTTTCCAAAGGGTCCTCTTCATCAAACACACATGAAGGGACGAGGGAAGGTGGATACCAGCACCAGAAATGGCAGAATAGCCAGTCTGGAATGCAATGTTTACATTAAGCATATTTATCACACCTAGTGCAAGGATTTTTCAACTAACAGGGAGGGTAGCATGTATGAAACTACTTGATATACAGTTATACACCTTTTTCAAACTTATTCACACTATTCAAACCTCTTTGTACTAACTTATAACACTCTGTTACTATTAAATATAAATCCATATTTTTTCTATAAGTAAAACTAAAATAAACAATTTTTCTCTCTTAGTTTTAACTTTGGTAGCAGGTGTTCACTGCATGGTGTTCTTCCGCAGAAGTTTAGCAACTTCTTCTCTCATTTTCACAGTGTCCAAGGTCATTTTCTAGATTCCAGAGTTATCTCTGAGGCCTCTTGCTGGGCAGCTGCTCCTTACTTTTCAGGTCTAACACCTGCTAGGTCCCCAACATTATGTGGGTTGAAATAGTTTAATAATTAAAATAAGAATAAATATATCAATATTAACATTAACAGTAATGATATAATTGTACTGAAAAGGAAGACAACAAAAAGAGAGGAAAACAAATGATGCACAATACAGTTTCTCACCACCTGCTTACTGATGCCCAACCAGTCCCTGAGCAGTGATCGACCCTTCCCAGCTGTCTCCCCAGTTTAGAGAGTATGACGCTCTCTGTCATGAAATATCCCTTCAACCAGTTTGGGTCAGCTGTCCTGCCTTCCCAGCTTTTTGTGTACCTCCTCACTGGCAGAGCATGACACACTGAAAAGTCCTTGATTTAGAGTAAGCACTACTTAGCAACAACCAAAATATCAGTGTGTTATCAACATTACTCTCATACTAAATCCAAACCCAGCACTGTGCCAGCAACTAGGAAGAAAATTATCCCAACCTAAACCAGGAGAGTATCCACCCCTTATTCTATACCATTTACATCATGCCCAAGTCCCACACTTTCAAATACCCCATCACCTTTCCTGTTCGTTGTAGTTTAAACCCAGCCTGTAACACAGTCGCTTGCTCACTCTTCCCCCCAGTGAGATGGAGGAGAGGATCAGAAAAGTAGGAAAACTTCTGACTTGATATAGAGTTTAATAGGTAAAGCAAAAGCCACACATGCAAGCAAAGCAAAGCAAGGAATTCATTCACCACTTCCCATGGGCAAGCAGGTGTTCAGCCATTTTCAGGAAAGCAGGGCTTCATCACATGTAACCATTACTTGGGAAGACAGAATGCCATAACTCCGAATGTCCCCACATCTCCTTCTTCCCCCAGTTTTATATACTGAGCATGACATCATAGGCATGGAATATCCCCTTGGTCCACAGGGGTTAATTGTCCCAGCTGTGTGTCCCCCCTCCCCCAGCTTCCTGTGCACCCCCAGCCTCCCCACTGTCGAGGTAGTCCAAGAAGTAGAAAAGGCCCCAACAGTGTGCAGGCACTGCTCAGCAATAACAAAAATATCTTTATATTATTAACCCTGTTTTCATCAGAAATCCAAAATATAGCCCCATACTAGCTACAGTGAATAAAATTAACTCTACTCCAGCCAAAACCAGCACACTGTCATTCCCTTAGTCTATGGACCACCCCTATAAAATGTCCATAGAGTTCATTTAGCCCATGACCTTGGACTCCATCTGTCATAACAGACTTTCAGGGCAGGAAAGAGAGTGTGTTGTGTTGGATTTTTGCATGCTGAAACCAGTTCTGATTCCATCACGGCTGCACTTCTCTGGTTTCATCAAAGTTCATTCTTCATAAATCATGGTGATTTTCACTGTAATACCCTTGATGTGGTGATTGAAAGGGAGTCAGGTTCAGATCCTGAAATCCAGAGTTGCGGAGACAGGTGCCAAGAGTGTGGTCTTTGGCATAGAGACACCATAGAAGTAGTAATATGCAGTATCATACAGCAATTAACATCATACAGTTTAATTCACTGGCTATTCTCATCCAAAATCAAATCCCCTTGAGGTACACATTGGACTTCCCCATCCTCCTTCATTACCCACCAAGTTCACCTGAGTCCTCAAGCACAAGTAATCCCACAGATGGGTTTGCCTTTGCCTGAGGCAGGAATAACCCAGACTGTTTTCCCCACCATATTTTTAACATGCACTTCAGGAACTTTATTTTTTTCTACATAAAGGTTTTGATTGGGCAGGGCCAGCCTGACTGACAGATCCTCTAGTGCTGACTAACCAGGTGGTCTTTGCTAAATGTGTATCCCAATGTTTGAAGGTCCCACCACCCATTGCTCTCAGTGTATTTTTTAACAGTCCATTGTATTTTTAGATTTTTCCAGATGCTGGTGCATGATAGTGAAAATTATATACTCAGTCAGTGTCATGTTCTTTGGTCCAAGTGTCTATGAGGTTGTTTTAGAAATGAGTTCCATTGTCCCATCCAATTCTTTCTGGAATACCATGTCACTATAAGACTTGCTTTTCAAGGTCCAGGATAGTTTTCCGAGCAGTGGCATGGGGCACAGGATATGTTTCCAGACATCCAGTGGTTGCTTCCACCATAGTAAGCACATGGTTCTTGCCCTCGTGAGTTTTCAGGAGTGTGATATAGTCAATCTGCCAGGCCTCCCTATATTTATATTTCAACCATCGCCCTCCATACCACGGAGGCTTTACCCTGCTTACCCTGCTTAACTGTAGCATGTTTCACGTTCATGGATAACCCATGGTATAGTGTCTGTGGTTAAGTCCACCTCTCGATCACAAGCCCATCTGTATGGTCCATGTCTTTCTTGATGTCCCAGGGTATCATGGGCCCAACAAAATAGAAATAATTCACCCTTGTGTTGCCAATCCAAATCCACCTGAGTCACTTTAATCTTAGCACCCTGATCCATCTGCTGGTTGTTCTGATTCTCTTCATTGACCTGACTCCTGGGTACATGAGAATCTATGTGATGTACCTTCACAACCATGTTCTCCACTCAGCCCAGATGGGTTTATCCCCATGCTGCCAGTTATTCAGTTTCTGTTGCTGTAACCACCCCAACGGGGCATTTGTCACCATCCATGAATCAGTATAGAGATGAAGTACTGGCCATTTTTCTCATTTAGCAATGTCTAAAGTCAACTGGATGGCTTTCACCTCTGCAAACTGACCCAATTCATCTTCTCCTTCAGCAGTTTCTGCAACGTGTAGCAGACTCCATACAGCTGCCTTCCATCTCCAATGCTTTCCTACAATGCAGTAGGATCCATCAGTAAACAAGGCATATTTCTTCTCACTTTCTGGGAATATATTATACAATGGGACACCTTCAGCATGCGTCAACTCCTCTGATGACATTCTGAAATCTTTACCTTCTGGTCAGTTGATGCGAATAACTGTTTTAAGGTTGCTTTAAGAATCACTGGCAAAGGTATTAGCAAAAGTGGGTTTAATATAAAAGTGACAGTACAACAAAGTTCATTGGCAAGGTTCACTCTACTACTTACTAGATGGTTAAAGCACAACGAGAAAAAGCAAACAAAAATCCAAAATCGATCAATCCAAACCAAAATAAAATCAAAACTATCTATGTAGAGGCAGAGGGGAGAGGTAGGGGGGAGACAAAAGGATAGGTGTCTCAGTTTGAGACAATTTGGAGGGGCAGTGACCTTGGACAGAAGTCTTCTCCCTCGGATTCAATACCCCTGGTTTCTCCAATACAGAGGGAAAGACCAAATATGCCTGGATGTAAGTGAAAAAAATAGCTCTTTACCAAGAAGAAATGTTAATAATATTGATAAAACTGGTTTAAACCAACCAATGAGGAGAAACTTCCTAAGCCCCACCCACTGGACCAAACTGAGATGGTGCCTGGCCTGCCCCACCTAGAAAAAACATGTGGCCACTGGACAGCGACAAGATGGCAGCCCTTCCACGTTTCACCTCTTCCACACCTGGAAAACCTGACAGGAACAGTTGGAGAGTCAGTGCTGGCAGGAAACAGTGGATAGCTGGGATTTGATACTGGCAGATGCTTGTGTGGCGCTGGAGTGAGTCTGCAGTTCTGGGACAGGCAGTTGGAGCAGGGCTACGGACATCCCAGATGACTGGAAGGACCTGCAAGACAGCTGTTGGATCCAACAATGATACTTGGTTATTGCAATTTTAATGTTCATTAGTTGAAGTGGTGGTTGTAGTCCTTTCAAACTGTTGGTAGTAGTTCAGATCTGTTGAGGTGGTGGTGAAAGCCCTGAGTGGAGGAAAGCCCTGAAATTCAGAGAGAGATATGCTCAGGTTAAGGTCGGAACACCTCCAGTACCTCCCCTGGTGCGAGTAGTTTTATACTGCATGATGTAATACCGTGATGTTGTCTAAAATAAGATAAATAATTCTCTGAACAATTTCAAGTATAGAAAGGCAAAAAGCAGTTCTTTAAATGAGAGGCTGTAGGTGCACACAATATATTTCATCCCCGATGCCATAGACCTTAACAAATGTGTAATATAATCTCATTAAAATATCTGGACATTACCTCATCGGTTACACCCATCCCCAAAACTGCCACTACCATGCTCCCACCGTTGCCATGCCTCCTGAATTTGAGCCAGTGGTCTCAAAATGATCACCCCTTCATCTCCACTTTCATCTTCCTCATCCTCTATTTCCTCCTTGAAATGGTTTCAAGGCCCCTCAGTAGTTTTGACTGGTTATATCAAGTGGTGTGACCCTGTTATGTCTTATTCTGAGTACATTTCAACAGATAAGGTGGTTTTCACCTTGCAAACGTTAAACAGCATTTTAGGAATCTAATACAAAGGTGCTTAGCAAATTAAAAGCACTAGTAAGTTACACTATCTGTTTTCTATACAATTAGCAGGTGACGTTTACCTGAACAGGTGTGGCCAGCACCTCCCAGTTAGAGGCCTTCGGTCCCTCCCCCCGTTATGTAAGTGGTACCCCTTCTGCACATGTGTCTGTGCATTGGAATTTCTCCGTGCCCGCGTGCTACGCCTCAGGGAGTCTTTCCTAAATGAGTCTGGGGGTTTACTTCATCACCCTCCTCTTCACTTTCTCCTTCAAATGTCCTTGGAGGGCCGTTGGCCAATTAATTAATTAATTATTAATGGCCAGTCTTCGCGAGCGAAGATCCGGGGAAGGTCTTTACACCTTCCAGCCTGCGCATTGGATTTTTTTAGGTGAGACACAGTGTGCGCGGAACTGAGCCCACCCTTTAATCCTAAGGTTCATCTGCCGGGGCCAAGCGAGCTTGGACGGTGGCAGCGAGGTCCTTAGGACGTAGGTGGGTTGCCTTTAAGGGCTAACGAGCCCCACCTGCCCGGGAGTGGCCCTGACCGGGAATCGAACCCGGGTCTCCGCGGTGATAGCGCGGCGCCTTTACCACTAGACCACCAGGGGCTCCAATAGTCAGTCACCAATTAATTTCAGTTTATACAAGATGCTTCCTTCAAGGACGAAGTTCTCATTTATCAGTGCTCGTTTTCTCATAACTTGGCAGGAAAAGAACAGACTCTCACAGGTGGCTGGGTCAAACACAGACCAAAAGTAGCAGCATCTAATTAAGCATGAATACAGAGGTAATGTCCAAATATTGTAATTGGATGATAATATAAACTTTTAACACCTATGTAGTTTGGTATGCACACTTTGGAAACTGTTCCTATGCATCGGGCATGTCATAATAAACAAGTGGGTTTTGCTTTCAAAAAAAGTCTTAGAGCTATTTTCTGGCTTTTAGGCATCAGAATTGGTGTCCCAGTTTAAATGAGACACGAGGTTTTTGCTGAGGATGACTTATGAGAAAAGACCCAAACGCCTCCCTCTAAGCAATTATAAATCCGAAATTAAGAGGCTCCGATTGAGAGAAAACAAATTATGGAAAAGGGAAAAATAACAGCCTTTTATTAATAGGTATGTGTGTATTAGCAGAAACAACAAAAAGAAACAAGTAAAACAACCAAACAATACTCCTATACCCACAAATAATCCCCTTCAAAAACAAACCGATAAACAGGCAAAAAGGAAAAAGTAAACAGTTCCGTTTGCGCTTTTGGTGCAATTCCAACTACAGTCAAAGGGGGTGCCTTTGGGTCACTGGAGATGCAGAGCTTGTAATGTCCTGTGCCAGTCACCAGGGTATGCCGGAGAAACCAAAAAAAAAAAAACTGGGTCCCCTTTCCCTTCCCACACGCTGGGAAAGGAGAGAGGGAGAGGAGGGAAGGGAAACAGCAACAAAGTTCTCCCAATGAAAAAATGAGACTCACGCTCTTCAGCTAGTTGGAATCGCGCAACACAGCCCTCTCTCTCCCCCTGATGTGCTCAAGGACCACCGTCAGGGAAAAAAAAAAAGGGAACAGGGAAAAAGGGAAAAAAACCCCAGAAAAACAGTTTCTCTCCGACAAGAAACAAAGACCAGGCAGCATCCGCAACTGGCAAGTAGGTCCCGAGCCACAGGAACCACCAGCCTCCACTCCCGACCAGTGTTCCAGCCACCCCCAGCACACACACTCCTCCCCCCGTTGCCCAGGAGACGAGAGAAAAAAGTAAACAATAGCCCTTCATCTACCCTGTTTCCTAGGAGACTAATTTTTCATCCATTAGCCAACCCGGCTAGTTCTTTGTATCTCTCAAGTGATCACTTGATAGTTACTTGATAGTTCTGCACACAGGGGCAGGGGAAAGGGAAAAACTTCCTGCCAGGTTTCCAAGAACTAGCTTAACCATGACAATTGGTAACCCAGATGGGACTACTACGGCTTCTGAAGATCAAAGATTTGTGGTGTTGCCTAAATGGCTGTGGGGAAAAAAAAGACTCCAAGCCAAATTAGGTAGGAGATAAGATAAGGATACAAAAGTTTTAATGAGCCCCCAGGCTTTCTGGAATGCCCCAGCGCGTGCTCCCGAAATACAGATGTCCACAGTTTTTATAATGATTTTCACCCAATCCAGTCCAGCCACCACCCAGGTTCTGCCCTCGCCACGCCTCTTGGGAATTGGGTCTGGGGGCGTTTTGGGACCCCCTCTTCTTCATCTTCATCTTCCTCAGAGCACGTAATGTCCTTGGAGGCCTTCCAGAATTCTAGGCCTGAAGGTTGTTGGGTCTATGGCTATATCTTGTTCTGTAGGGTTAGGGTGTTCTTCTACAATTCTACCTTGAAAAAGAGACTAAACAGGCTATGGAATTTAGGGAATTGATATGGGAATGGGTAACAGGGGTTTGAGCTGGTGTGTTAAGGGTAAAGGGATAATATGCTGCTACTCTAAAATCTACATTTACTACATAACTACTTCTAAGGTCTACAAAAATAAAAAAATTAAAACATCAGAACTCCAAGGTATCAGTGGGGTGTAGGATCTTTCCAGCCAGCACCCAAATTACTTCTCAAGGGGAAACATCCTCACTCTTCAAACCAGAGATCTCAGAACTCAACCCTGAATAAGGTAAAAAAAGTACTCTTTTGGTTTTAGAAACTGTGGCAGTTTTGTCTTGGGGCAAGCACTTTGCATTTGGATTTGGTAATCTCCCACCTGTAATAAACGAGTGCTTTCTTCTTCCTAATACTCAAAAAGAGTCTTAGAGAGTTATTTCCTGGATTTTAGGCAGCAAATATCGCTCCTCTTTTCCTCTGTACCATTAATGTGTGTGCAATAAAATTTGAGGATCCTGGAAAAGAACCTGTTCTTATGGTCCAGAAACCTGGCACACAATGAAAATTGGATAGGTAGCCTTGTCCTGTGGAGATGCAATCTTTATCTGTTTTTTTAATGGACAAGAAATATATTTTAGGAGCTGTCATAATTCAGGCAAATAATTTCAACTGTCTACTCCATAGCATTTCTTATGGTTGTTCATGGCATGTAATTTCTGAAAGCTGCTTCTCTGACCTATTCTTTAAATCTTCCAATTATGAACCTCTTATCTTCCCTCAGGCTATTGATTCCAGTGCTATCATTACCTGTGGAGAGTTTTCCTAACACATAGTATTCATTCCCTTTTGCCACAGTTCTATATTCACTGCTTCTTGTTCTACACACAGTAGACAACATGTTGAGCAACAGAGAAAGGCAATTTATTCCTATCCTCCTTTTTAGTTGCTTCTGTATTGGGAGATATCTTGTTTTCCTCAGTCTTCTCTTTAAAAGGTAAATAATTCAATTTTTCAGTTTCCTTAAGACTTCTCACTTGTGCACATTTGTGCTTCATCATTTAACATTTCTTGAAGTTTTCTGTCCATATGCACAACTGAGAAGAAAAACATAAAGATTATTGTTTTATCTTACTAATAAAACATCCATTTAGGCAACTAGTACTTTTTTTCACATGGGGAATTTATGCTCAACATAATTTTTTGTGTGAAAGACATCCTGGTTACAGTGTTGTCCCAGTTTAAATGAGACACAGGTGTTTTACTGAGGACGACTTATGAGAAAAGACCCAAACGCCTCCCTCTAAGCAATTATAAATCCAAAATTAAGAGGCTCCGATTGAAGGAAAACAAATTATGGAAAAGGAAAAATAACAGACCTTTATTAAGAGGTATATGTGTATTGGCAGAAACAATGAAAAAAACCCAAGTAAAACAACCAAACAATACTCCTATACCCACAGATAATCCCCTTCAAAACAAACCAATAAACAAGCAAAGGAAAAAAGGTAAACAGTTCTGTTTGTGCCCTTTGGTGCAATTCCAACCACAGTCAACAAGGGGCGTCGTTGGGTCACTGGAGATGCAGAACTTGTAGTGTCCTGTGCCAGTCACCAGGTGGCGCTGTTGGATCACTGGAGATGCAGAGCCTGCAGTTCTCTATGCCGAACAGCAGGGGGCGCTGTGGGATCACTGGTCATTGCCATGTGGAGGGGCAACACCCTCCGAGGTGTGTCAGAGAAACCAAAAAAAAAAATGGGTTTAGCTCCCCTTCTCACACACTGGGAAAGGGGAGAGGGAGAGGGGGAAGGGAAACAACAACAAAAAGAAAGTCCTCTCAATGAAAAAAAAAACAAACTCACTCTGTTTGGCTGGTCGAAATGTGCGGTACAGTCCTCTCTCTTCCCCTGATGTGCACAAGGACCACCGCCAGGAAAAAACAAACAGGAACGGGGATAGGGAAAAAAAAACTTCCAGAAAACAACCAGTTCTTCTCTGATGAAAAATCCCAGACGGGTCCGTAGCTGGCAAGCAGGTCAAGAACAACAGGAACCACCAAGATTCCACTCCGACCTGTGTTCCAGCCACAGCCATCACAAAAACTCCTCCCCCCCATTTCCCAGGAGACAAGAGAAAAAAAGTAAAGAAGAGCTCATCATCCCCCCTATTCCTAGGAGACTAAGTTCTGAGCAATTAACCAGAGAGCCAGTTCTTTTGTGTCTCTTAAGTGCTCACTTAATAGCTCTGCACGCAGTGGGCATGGGGAAGGGAAAAATTCCTACTGAGTTTCTAGGAACCTGTAAAACCATGACAAGTGTATGTGCTATTTATGTTCTTTACTTGTGCACAATTGTATATTTACTTGTGACTTTGCCTTTATACATAAAAATGCATTTTGTAAAGAGAGAAACAAGGTTATACAAAAGCTAATTATGCAACAGGCTATACTTGGGAATGTGAGACCCCAGTTCCAAAGCCACAAGCTCAACCAGGAGTTTTATTTTTAAAAATATACAAGGCTCAAAAAATTCACCAACTGAACTTTTGCAGAGCCCTAGGTTCATTAATACCTTGAGATAGCGTAAAAAGAGAATGCTGCACACGTTTTCTCAGGAAATACTTTTACTGATAAATATGGGAGAAAATAAGGATTTTGGAAAAAGTTTAAAAGGGATAACGTACAACCAAGATAAAGCATTCCACCAAAGCACTGGTTTAGCACAGGCTAACCCACACAACCTTGCAAAATCCAACCCACTGGTTTTAAGTTACTCAAAATATTAAGAAAGAAGTAAAGGAAGAAAGAGATAAAGAGAAGAAAAAGGAGTAAAGAGAGAGAAAAGAAATTATGAAGAAAGGCAATTAAGAGAACATACAGAGGTAAAGAAAGAGAGAAAAGATTAAGAAAAGATACTAAGAGAAAAATACATACCGCTGGAGAGTCCTATGGAAGCCCCAGGGGAGAGAGGAAGGGGAAGGAAGAGGAAGGGAGGGGAAGGGAGAGGGAGGGAGAGAGACCGGACTTCCAGCTCACTGCCCACTCTGTGGCTCTGGGTCAGAGTGAGTGGTGGTGTAGCCAATCAGAGGTTGGGTTAGGGGTTCCCGGGTGTGGTGTGGGCAGGCTCCCAGGTTGCAATTTGATTGACAGCTTCTCCGGGGTTTCCCCATGTGGGCTACACTTTGCAAAGTTCTTTCTCTCAAATTTCTATTAAGTGGTTTCTGAAAAGCTTAAGAAATATTTCCAGGTTACTAGGAGCTGAAACTTAATCTACATGCAGACAAAAACTGTCTCAGCATCAGACGATCGCTAGTCTATTAATGTACGCTTAGCACATGATGCGCTGACATTTTTACTTTATTTTCAACTGTGCTACATGGCCATATTCTGATATTGCTGAAATGGTAGGTGATACAACATGCCACGAATCATCTCTCAGAGAACACATGCTGAGATACTTACTATTTTGTTATACATAAGTAGATAGTGAAACATATTTTTTTTACTGCTATGGTGTCAATTATATTTTGTTATGCAACTGATCTTATGTCAGTTTGATGCTACAAGAAGGTTTCTGAATGAGTTTCATTAAATCTGCATTAAATCTAGACTGTCTAACTCATCTCCTTGTGATAGTTTGGACTTGGCTCCCTGCCAAATGCCCAAAGTCACGACAGTAGCCCTCTTCCCCCTCTCTTCTTCCCTTAGGGCAAAGGAAAAAAAAAGCTATAAAAATTAAAGAATCCAAAGTCAAGCTGCTTATATAAAAATATATATATTTATGTAAATTACATTTATATAGTGTTAAGATGTTATATATACAGTAAAAGGGAATCCATGTCCCGAAGGGATAGGGAAAGGGGGAAAAAAAGGGACAAAAGGGGACAAAAAGGGACATCAAACAGGTATATGCTATCGAACTCAAGAATTATAATAATAACTAGCAAAACAGATCTCACCATGTCCCTTAGAAAAGTAGGATTGGCACACACGGTCAGCACTCCCCAAAACCTCCACGTGGCAGGACAGTGGACGCTGCAGGCCTCAGCCTTAGATAAGCGAGACCAACGCAAGGACCCACTGTTCCCAAACCTCGCTGGAAGAGAGGAGAGTGAGGTCTCTAATCTCAAACAGTCTTCCCTAACATACTTCTCAGATGGATCACTGGAACTTTGTCTCCATCTACAGTGTGGAGGGATTCTGCTTGGGCAGGACCAGCTCGATTGACAGAGCCTCTAGTGTTAACTAGCCAGGTGGTCTTGGTTAAGTGCTTGTCCCAGTTCTTGAAAGTTCCTTCACCTAGTGCCTTCAGAGTTGTTTTTAACAGTTCATTACACTTTCCAACTTTCCCAGCAGTGGGTGCATGATAATGGCCAGTCTTCGCGAGCGAAGATCCGGGGAAGGTCTTTACACCTTCCAGCCTGCGCATTGGATTTTTTTAGGTGAGACACAGTGTGCGCGGAACTGAGCCCACCCTTTAATCCTAAGGTTCATCTGCCGGGGCCAAGCGAGCTTGGATGGTGGCAGCGAGGTCCTTAGGACGTAGATGGATTGCCTTTTTAAGGGTTAACGAGCTCCACCTACCCGGGAGTGGCCCTGACCAGGAATCGAACCCGGGTCTCGGCGGTGACAGCGCCGCGCCCTTACCACTAGACCACCAGGGGCTCCCTCGGGTGCATGATATGGAATGTGATATACCCATTCAATACCATGCTTCTGTGCCCAAGTGGTCACCAGATTATTCTTGAAATGAGTCCTGTTGTCTGACTCAATTCGTTCTGGAGTGCCATGTCTCCACAGGATCTGCTTCTTGAGATCTAGAATGGTATTCCGGGCTGTTGCATGTGGTACCGAATATGTCTCCAACCATCCAGTAGTCGCTTCCACCATGGTAAGCACATAGTGTTTACCTTGGCGTGTCTGTGGCAATGTGACGTAATCGACCTGCCATGTTTCTCCGTATCTATACTTGTTCCAGCGTCCACCATACCATAGGGGCTTCAACCTTTTGGCCTGTTTAATGGTAGCACAGGTTTCACAGTCATGGATAACCTGGGAAATAGTGTCCATGGTTATATCCACCCCTTGGTCTCGTGCTCATCTATAGGTGGTATCTCAACCCTGATGACCTGAAACATCGTGGGTCCATCGAACTAGGAACAACTCTCCCTTTTGCTGCCAGTCTAGGTCTACTTGTGACACCTCCACTTGTGCAGTGCGGTCTGCCTGTCTGTTATGAGCGTGTTCCTCATTAGCTCGATCCTTGGGTACATGGGCATCTACGTGGCGGACTCTCACATTCAGTTTTTTCATTCTGGCAGCGATGTCTTGGGACAAATCGGCAGTCCAGATGGGTTTTCCTCTACGTCTCCAATTCATTTTCTTCCACCTGTCTAGCCATTCCCATAGGGCATTGGCTATTATCCACGAATCAGTGTAGAGGTAGAGCCTTGGCCATCCTTCTCTTTCTGCGATGTTTAAGGCCAATTGGAGAGTTTTGAGTTCTGCAAACTGACTTGATTCACCTTCAGTGGCTTCCGCCACCCGTCGGGTGGGACTCCACACAGCTGCTTTCCACTTCCGGCTACTTCCTAAAATGCGGCAAGATCCGTCAGTGAAAAGGGCATAGCGTGCCTTTTCATCTGGCAGCTGATTATATGGCGGAGCTTCTTCAGCTCGACTCACTGGTTCTTCTTCTTCTTCATCCGCCAGATTGAAGTTCTCACCTTCAGGCCAATTGGTTATAATTTCCAAAATTCCAGGGCGATTCAAGTTTCCCATTCGGACACGTTGCGTAATCAAAGCCATTCACTTGCTCCACGTGGCATCGGTGGCATGATGCGTAGAGGGTACCTTACTCTTGAACATCTAGTTCAGCACTGGTAATCGGGGTGCCAGGAAGAGCTGTGTTTCAGTACTAATCACTTCTGAGGCTGCTCGTATGCCTTCATATGCCGCTAAGATTTCTTTTTCCATAGGGGTGTAATTGGCCTCAGAACCTCTGTAGCTTCAGTTCCAGAAACCAAGTGGTCACCCTCGCGTCTCACCAGGCACCTTTTACCAGAGGTTCCAGGAGGGACTTTTATCTCCAGCTGTAGAGTAAAGTACATTCTGTACATTTGGTCCTGTCCTGACTGGCCCAAGAGCCACGGCATGTGCAATTTCTTGTTTGATTTGCCTAAAAGTCTGTTGTTGTTCAGGACCCCACTGGAAGTTGTTCTTTTTACGGGTTACAAAGTAAAGAGGGTTTACAATTTGGTTGTACTCTGGGATGTGCATCCTCCAGAAGTTTATGGTTCCCAGAAAAGCTTGGGTTTCTTTCTTGTTTGTCGGTGGAGCCATTGCTACGATCTTATTGATGACATTTGTTGGAATCTGTCGATGTCCATCTTGCCATTTTACCCCTAGGAACTTGATTTCTCTGGCAGGTCCCTTGACTTTATTTTTCTTGATGGTAAAACTGGCCTCGAGGAGAATCTGGATGATCTTTTGTCCTTTTCCGAAAACTTCTTCTGCTGTGTCCCCCCATACGATGATGTCATCGATGTACTGCAGGTGCTCTGGGGCCTTACCCTTCTCTAGGTGACCTGGATCAGCCCATGACAAATGGTTGGACTGTGCTTCCACCCCTGGGGCAGTCGATTCCAGGTGTATTGCACACCCCTCCAGGTGAAAGCAAACTGCGACCTGCACTCTGCTGCTAAGGGAATGGAGAAAAATGCATTAACAATATCAATAGTGCCGTACCACTTTGTTGTCTTGGACTTCAGCTCGTATTGGAGTTCCAACATGTCTGGTACAGCAGCACTCAATGGTGGCATGACTTCATTCAAACCACGATAGTCCACGGTCAGTCTCCATCGGATTTACGTACAGGCCAGATAGGGCTATTGAAGGGTGAGTGTGTTCTGCTGACCACTCCTTGACTCTCTAACTTCCTGATCATCTTGTGAATGGGGATTACAGCATCTCGGTTTGTCCTTTACTGTCGCCTGTGTACAGTTGCAGTGGCTATAGGTACTTGCTGATCTTTGAGTCGGAGTAGTCCCACAACGGAAGGGTCTTCTGAGAGGCCAGATAGGGTAGACAATTGCTTGGACTTCTCTTTAATCACTGTGGCTACACTGAAAGCCCATCGGTACTCTTTGGGGTCTTTGAAGTATCCTCTTTTTAGGTAGTCCATACCAAGAATGCAAGGGGCTTCTGGTCCCGTCACAATGGAATGTTTTTGCCATTGGTCTCCTGTCAAGTTCATATTGGTCTCTACTACTGACAACTCTTGAGACTCTCCGGTCACTCCAGAAATAGAAACAGCCTCTATACTCTTATGCTTCGATGGAACTAAATTACACTGGGCACCAGTATCCACCAAAGCCCGGTATCTCTGAGGATCCGATGTGCCAGGTCATTGAATCCACACAGCCCAGTAAACCCTATTATCTTCCTGGTCCCTATCCTTCTCCTGGAGAAGGCAGGGCCCCTCTATTGGTCTTGATCAGAGTATTCATTGTCCGACTTTGCCTTCTTAGAGGTCTTGTTATTGTCAAAGCGGACCTCCATCTTTTTGTGTTTCAGAGGTTTCAGAGCATCTGCATCAACCACGTAGACAACCTTTTTGTTGTTTTCCTTTTGTTGTAACTCTCTTACTCTGACCTCGAGTTTGGAAGTGGGTTCACCATCCCACTTCTTCATGTTTTCTCCCTTGCTGCGCAGGTAGGACCACAGTTGATTATGTGATCTCCATCTGGGGTTTCCTCTCCTTCTGCGTGTTAAGAAAGGAGGCCGTGAACAAGGTCGGGACCAAGATCGAGGTCGAAATCGTGGTTGAAACCATTTTATTGGTCTGTCTCTAAAGTCTCTATAGTCTATATAGACTCTATCATCTCTATCCCTATAGTCTTCACATCTGAAATATTCATAGGGCCTCTCCATTGCTTCCCTAGGATGGGTAGGTCGGTGTCAGGCATCGGAGGACCTTGCAAAATTTTCTGATATGGTCCGTATCCATGAACACATGGTGTCCACAGTTGGTTCATCCGTTTTTGGATTATATACTGCTATTAAGCAGTTGAGGTGTGATGCAGGGGCACCTCTAATCACTTGCCTCCACATCGGCTCTGTACATGAAATCTTCTCTGGTTCTAAACAGTCATAATAATCTGGGTTGCAATAAATGAGTTCCAGCATAGTTAATTCTCGTAAGTATTGGACGTCTTCTTCTGCACTTGTCCACTTTTTCGGAGAACTCATTAAGTATTCTTTAAATGGATATTTTTCCCTCACAGCATGGAGGATTTGGAGTCAGAGACTGAGATTGTATGTCTCTCTTGCAATTTCTTGTTCTATTTCACAGTCTTGAGCGAGGGATCCTAGTTGCTGTGCTTCGTGACCCTCTAACAAGTGGCTTCTGGCTCAATTATCCCAACATCGTACCAATCAGGTGAGAATTTGTTCACCAGGTCGGCGATTGTAATCCCGTTGTAGATCCCGGAGCTCTGCTGGGGTCATTGTTCGCAGTACCTCACTCGTTCGCGCAACTGCTGCTCCAGAATAAGGGTCTCTCCTACGTGGAACCATTTCCACTTCCCTTCTGACACTTCTATGTGGAAGTGCTTTCTCTCTCTCTCTGCCTCTCTCACGTGGAGGCAGAGACTGAGTATGTAGTGGGGATAGACTTCTACTCCATTGTCTAAGCCCACGAGGTGGAGGTAGCGAGTAGACCTTCAGACTTCGGGATGAAGGTCTCAACCGTTCTTCTGTATCCTCCGCTGAAAAGTCAGGAAGAGAATATTTGGGTGTTAGCCTTGTCTTTGGTGGTTTATGGGCCATCTGTGCTGCCGCCCCTTCTTCCTTTAGGTGTGCTCTGTTTTCCTTTGGGTGCGTTCCTAATTCTTTTGGGTGCGCTCCTTCTCTCGCTGTTGCTTCTCCCTCTTTTGCAGCCGTCCATTCGTCTACTACTACATAGTTGGACAGGATAGGTTCCATGGGGATGGCAAGTCCCTTTGCTCCTCCTCCTCCTTCTTCTTCTTCTTCTTCTTCTTCTTCTTCTTCTTCTTCTTCTTCTTCTCCTTTTATACGCCTTAATTGTGGAACTAGGCCTGTAGCTTCTGCATTATTCCTTATCCATATTTTCTTCTTAGTTAGGGGGGCAATAGTGATTCTCGGGTTGGTAGTTTGGGTCTTCATCTCTGTCGTAGCCTTAACATTAGATGTCGTAGTTTGAATTCCAATGTCCATGAGATCTACGGTTTGAACTCCAGTTTCAACAGATTTAGTAGAAGCTATGCTGACTTCAAGTTGAGTCTGAGTCACACACTCAATTGACTTAATAGAGATGGCGTTGACTTCAGGTTGGGTCTGTGTTCCATGCTCAGTTGAATCAACAGAGACAGCGCTAACTTCAGGTTGAGTTTGTGTTCCACGCTCAGTCAACTTAACAGAGACAGCACTGACTTCGGGTTGAGTCTGTGTTCCACACTCAGTCAGTGTAACAGAGATGGCACTGATTTCAGGTTGAGTCTGGATCCCGACGTCTGTGGACTCAATAGGGGCATCATTTGTTTCAGGCAACATAGTTTGACTTTCTGCCTTTACCCTAGGCTTTTGATAGTGATTTATGGCAGCTCTATAAGCTGTCACTAGACCCCAGCATAAAGCAAGGAGCTGCGTATTTGGGTCATTGTATAAAAGACACCTTTTGGCTAAACAACGTGCCATCTCGTCAGGATTAGACACTTGTTCTGGCGTGAAGTCCCAAATAATGGGAGGTGTCACACGCCCAGCAGTTTGCCAAAATTTACCCATGGTCCTTGCCATTCAGAAACTGGCCTTTCCAAGACCTTTCCCAAAATTCCAGCGAATCCTTTAGAGGTCTGACCTTTTCTAATACATGGAAAGCAACACAACACCATTCTTCCAGTTTTAAATAATTCTTTCATCATCTTCGCCAGTACTAGGATTGTTACTAAACAATTTAAGTAAAAATTGGAGCTAATTGTAATGATGGGGATCTCCTTTAGCAGGCCTTTGATGTCAAAATCGAGGAAAGTGAAATACTCCTTCCATTCATTCCAATTAAGGAAAGTGAAATACTCCTTCCATTCATCCCAATCAAAGAAAGGGACATACTCCTCCCATTCATCCCCAGTTGGGCGTTTCCCTACAGGATAGCCCAAGACAGGCACAGATATAGCTAATACAATAAAACAAGTAGTTAGAATAGCCATTGTTATATTATTCTTTCTCTCTGTTCTTAAACAATAGGTTTGTTTATATAAACAAGCCTGTCTTGGCAGTTTTCCTGTAACTGTTTCAAAACAAACCAGGATAACTAAAAAAATCTCCCTGTACTGGGCCACCAAAAAATCTGTGATAGTTTGGACTTGGCTCCCTACCAAATGCCCAAAGTCACGACAGTAGCCCTCTTCCCCCTCTCTTCTTCCCTTAGGGCAAAGGAAAAGAAAAAACTATAAAAATTAAAGAATCCAAAGTCAAGCAGCTTATATAAAAATATATATATTTATGTAAATTACAGTTATATACAGTTAAGATGTTATATATACAGTAAAAGGGAATCCACCTCCCGAAGGGATAGGGAAAGGGGAAAAAAAGGGACAAAAGGGGACAAAAAGGGACATCAAACAGGTATACGCTATCAAACTCAAGAATTATAATAATAACTAGCAAAACAGATCTCACCACGTCCCTTAGAAAAGTAGGATTGACAGACACGGCCAGCACTCCCCAAAACCTCCACGTGGTAGGACTCTCTCAGAGCTTGGAAAATTACAATATCTATTACTAGTATAGGTATTACTAATAGACGAGAAAAAGTGACAAGGGCCCACCCACCAGCTTCCAGCAACCTCAGGGGTTTCACCTCTTCTAATCATGTTTTCTGTTATGACTGGTTTGCAGGACCTGCCACCCCTTCTGGTTTACCTGGAACTACATTTGACACAGAAGACCCTTCCCCTACATACACAGGGTCTGCCATTTAGTTTTGCATGCCATATTAGGACAGGGTGCCACCATTTTATGGCATGTTGGCTATATGGGCTGCAAGTGCAGACTGATGACTCATTACCAGCTTTTCATCCACCAGAACCCCCAAGTCCTTCTCTGCAGCACCTTGCACTTGGTCTTTTTAAACTTCATGAGATTCTCATTGACCCACTTCTCGAGCTTGTCCAGGTCCCTCTGGATGGCATCCTGTCCTTCAGGTGTGTCAACTGCACCACTCAGCTTGGTGTCATCTGTAAATTTCCTGAGGGTGCACTCGATCCCTTGGTCTATGTCATTAATGAAGATATTAAATAACACTGGTCCCAATACAGACCCCTGAGGGACACCACTTTTCACTGATGTCCATTGGGACTCTGAGATGTTGACCACAACCCTCTGGATGTGACTGTCCAACCACTTTTTTATCCATCTAACAATTCACTTATCGAATCCATCTCGCTCCAATTTAGAGAGAAGGATGTAGTTGGGGGACCGTGTCAAAGGCTTTACAGAAGTCCAGGTAAATGACATCTTGTCCACTGATGGAGTCACTCCATCATAGAAGGTCACTAGGTTGGTCAGGCAGGACTTACCCTTGGTGAAGTTCTGCTGGCTGTCTCAAATCACCTCCCTGTCCTCCATGTGTCTTAGCATAGTTACTAGGAGGACCTGTTCCATGATCTTCTCCCAGACCCAGAGGTGAGGTTGACAGGTCAGTAGTTCCCAGGGTCCTCCTTACTTCCCTTTTAAAGATGGGTACAATTTTCCCCTTTTCCAGTCACCTGGGACTTCCCCTGACTGCTATGACTTTTTGAACATTGTGGAGAGTGGCTTGGAAACTGTATCTGCCAATTCCCTCAGGACTCTGGGATGCATCTAGTCAGGTCCCATAGACTTATGTACTTTCAGGTTCCTCAGGTGGTCATGAACCTGATATATGTTTACAGTGGGAGGGACTTTGCTCCCCCAGTCCCCATCCCACTGTCCATTCACTTGAGAGATGTGGGAAGAGAGGTTGCTTTTGAAGACTGAGACAAAATGTTGGGTACCTCAGCCTTCTCCTAATCTGTTATTACCAGTTTTCCAGCGTTGTTTATCGGGGGTTACACCTTCTTTGACCTTCCCTTTCATTCCGACATATCTGCAGAAGTCCTTCCTATTACTCTTTGCATCCGTTGCCAGGTTCAGTTCCAGCTTCACCTTGGCCTTCCTCACCCCATCCCCACACAACTGAACTTCATCTCTATACTCTTGCCAGGTTACCTGTGCTATTTTCCACTGCCTGGCCATTTGCTTCTTGTCTTTTAGTTTCACCTGCAGGTCCCTACTCATCCATGATGATCTCTTACCTTCCTTGCCCGATTTCTTGCTCCTGGGGATTGTTAGCTCTTCCACTCTATGGAATCACAGAGTCACAGAATATGCTGAGTTGGAAGGGACCCACAAGGGTCATTGAGTCCAGCTCTTAGCCCTGCACAGGACCATCCCCAAGAGGCACACCATGTGCCTGAGAGCATTGTCTAAACGCTTCTTGAACATCGTCAGGCTTGGTGCTGTGACCACTTCCCTGGGGAGCCTGTTCCAGCATCCAACCACCCTCCGGGTGAAGAACATCTTTCTAATATCCAACCTAAACCTCCCCTGACATAACTAAAGGCCATTCCCTCAGGTCCTGTCAGTGGTCACCACAAGGAAGAGATCAGTGTCTGCCCCTCCTCTTCCCCTCAGGAAGAAGTCGTAGACTGCAATGAGGTCTCCCCTCAGTCTTCTCTTCTCTAGGCTGAAGAGACCAAGTGACCTCAGCCACTCCTCATACAGCTTCCCCTCAAGGCCCTTCAACCATCTTCGTTGTCCTCCTTTGGACTCTCTCTAATAGCTTAATATCTTTCTTATATTGCAGTGACCAAAACTGCACACAATAGTCACGGAGAGGCCACACCAGTGCAGAGTAGAGAGGGACAATCCCCTTCCTCGACTGGCTGGTGATGCTTTGCCTGATGCACCCCAGGACACAGTTGGCTCTCCTGACTGCCAGGGCACACCGCTGACTCATATTCAACTTGCCATTGACCAGGACCCCCAGGTCCCTTTCCACGGCACTGCTTTCCAGTGTATCATTCCCCAGTCTGAACGTACATCTAGGATTCCCTATCCCAGGTGCAGGATCTGGCACTTTCCCTTGTTTAACTTCATATGGCTGGTGATTGCCCAGTCCTCTAATTTGTTGAGGTCTCTCTGCAAGGCCTCCCTGCCTTTGAGGGAGTCAACAGCTCCTACAAGTTTTGTGTCATCTGCAAACTTACTTAGTATCCCTTCCAGTCCTGCATCCAAGTCATTTATGAAGATGTTGAAGAGCACAAGGCCTAAGATGGAGCCCTGTGGAACTGCAGTAGCGACAGGTTGCCAGACTGATGTTACCACATTCACTATTACCCTCTCTACTCAACCCATGAGCCAATTGCTCACCCATCGCATGACATGTTTATCCAGCTGTGTGGTGGACATTTTGTCCAGAAGGACATTTGCATGCACTGTCATGCAAACTGCTGTGCCACGCCCTCAGTGACACGTCACGTCCCTTCTTGCCAGTTCTTGTTCACCATGCTCTGCACTGTTAGTGCTCCCCAGAGCTGTTTAAATTCCCCTCGGATGCTCCTAGCACTGACCCCTTGTTACACTCCAGATTTTAATCCACAAGTTGCCTGAAGCAGTTACATTTTTTTAGGACTTTTAAAAAGCCATTTGGTTCATTATTACATTGAGTTCATGTTCAGAGAAAACACAGCTACACTTTCTCTTAGAGAATTTCTTTTAATTTAGTAAGAGAAATAAACATTTTGGCAAAAGAGTTTTACATATAACAGATAACGTGTAAACAAAGAAAAGTCTTTCACTAAAACACCCAGTACAAAGACCCATTCCACAAAAACACCCACCACAGACAATCAATACATTAGCTTTAGTAAAACACAATTAATTGGTTTTAAGTTACCCACAAGTAAAAGAAAAAAGTAGAAAACAGATTAAAAGAGTAAAGAAAGAGGGAAGAAAGAAAGAGACGAGATAGGAGAGAAAAATAGTTACCACCAAGATTTGAGGGTTCACATGGTGGCAGCCAGAAGAAAAAAGTTCATGATGCCTCATGCTCCTGCATTTATATAGTTTGGTCCCACCTCCCAGGCAAGATATCCGGGTCACTGACCACTCAGTGCCCTCCAGGCCAGAGCGAGGCATGCTGGAGCCAATCACAGGCTCCAGGGGGCATGGTGTGGGCAGGCTCCCAGGCAGGCCTTCCTTGACTGACAGTGCAGCCATATGGCTCCTGTGGTCATGTTAGCTGTAGGTCATGTGCTTGCTGGCTCTGCCATGTCATCTCAGCAGGCCTTATCATGTGCCTGTAGGCCTAGGCCAAGCCCTTCCCCCACACACACACTCACAGTGAGTTGCGTCCAACCCATATGAATATATAATTCAGTGAGATTCAAATCCATTATCTCACACCCCTTCCCACCTGATTGGCTGCTGAGGGTTTCCGTGTCTTGGGGCTGCTGCTTGGATGCTCCTGTACTCAGGAACCCCCCTGTACAGACAGGTCTCACCCCCTGGACCTCCCCTCACTCATGTCTGCCCAAACCTTGGTGTAAAGATGAATACCTTCAGGCTAGGTGTGAATGTTCCAGAGAGTTATCACAGAGGAGTCATCTGTGTAAGGAAAAAGAAACACTACCCCACCTCAGAAGGCTTTGCCTCTTTCCTTATCCATTTTAACATCCAGCTTGTAGCCTGAGGTGTCGGATGTGCACACCTTCAGCACCTGGCCTGGCTGACCACTCTGCACATTGTTAGCAAAGCACAGTGCTGATTGAGCCATTAGCACCTATAGTCCAATCTCTTACAGCACCTGGGTGGTCACTGCAAGTGGTTGAATGTTTGAATCCTTAATCCCTAGCAGTTCAGTCTCTTTAAAGAAGGTAAAACACCAAAAAGCCAAAGAGGCATATTTGGAGAAAAGAGAAAAGAAAATATGGATATCATAATTTTTGTGTAACCCAAAACATTATCTGTTGGGGAGCCCAGCTGGTTCTGGGCTCTCAGTAAACTGAGATACTGAAGATGGAACTTCTTACACCTGGCAGAGGGTTAATCACGGACAGTGGGGACTGTAACACAGAGTGGGTTTCCTGTGAGGACTGTCAACCTATGGTGTTAGGACATGTGGCTGTATGTCCAATCATAAGTTGTTATGATAGTGGTAAACCAATGCTGTGTGTACATGTGTCACCCCAGAACTGTATAAAGGTAGCTGCACTGTTGCAATAAAAAAGCTGCTGGTATCCTGAAACCCATGTCGCCTCCCCGCCTCGACCGCGACAATTATCTACCCCTGTATCCCCCTACCTTTTTTTCCTTTTTGCCAGTATGTTCTGATTAACATCTTTCAACTATATACATCTATATCCATTAATGTACACATATAGGTACAGTGTTACAGACATTTTACCAAAAAAATCAAGTCCCCTTGAGGTTTACACTGCATTTCCTTGTACTACCAGTCTAGATCTACCTGTGACACTTTGACTTAGGCAGCTAAATCTGCCTGTTCATTTTTATGATGTTCTTCGTTAGCTTGACTCTTAGGCACATGTGCATCTACTGACCAAAGGGATATTCCATACCATATGACATCAGCTCAGATATAAAAGCTAAGGCACAGAGCAAGAGGGTGGGCATTCATTGTCTAATGGCTGCCTGTTGAGAAACCGTCATGCGTACCAAAACCCTGCTTCTCGGGAGTGGCCGACCATTGCTGCTCATGGGAAGTAGATAATAAACCCTGCTATCTTTTGCTTCTGCATGCACAAGCTTTGCTTTACTTTTTGCTTTAAATAAACTGCCTTATCCCAACGCATGAGTTGTTTTTCCCACCTTACTCTCTCCCCTGTCCCACTGGGAAGTGATAGAGAGGCTGGGTGGGCACCTGGTGTCCAGCCAAGGTCAACCCATCACAGTAGCTTAACCTATATAACTTTTCATTACAGGTCAGTAGTCTCAGCAGAAGTGAACTTTTTAAGAGACAGAAGGTGTCCTTATTTGGAAGCAGAACTGATAAAAGGTAATGAGCTAGTCAAAACTGACCTTGTGCTCTGACATAGTCCAAAGGGCATGAAGATGTGCCAAAAGTGAGAGTTCAAGAAAAGGACAACATGAAAAAGATGATGAACTGTTGTTGTCAGGACGGCCAAAAGATAAACGCCAGGTACAGTGTGATGATCAGAGTCTGACTTTATTGCTCAGCTCAGCCCTATTTATACACCTTCTGCGAGTAGAACTTTATATACCCTTCTATTAATAGCCCTTTATCTATGGTCTATTATTAGCCCAGCATAAACCTTACACACAATTGGTTATTCATGCCTTATTTACCCTCTCATCCCATTGGTCAGTTTTGGCACCTCAAACTTTCTCACTGCTATTGTGATTCTTCAGGGAAATGGCTTTAAAGCATCTAAGTCTATATCCTCTACTGGGGGTCTGTGGACCCGTCGCCTACCCCAACAATGAACGACCACCCAAAGGTACCACTGACTCAAAACAGGAGGCTTCTCAAGTGAAGGAACAGTTCTTGGAAATGGGAGGGACAGGATTAGATAATGCTTGAATTGTTAATTATGTAACTAAATAAAGGCATGAGGCTTTTGTAACTCAAGCATGCATGCTTTTGGAGAATCCAGTTTCACGTGCATGGGATGCCATAAATAAAAGAATACTGCCTACTGAAACTCACAAATTGAGTCTTAGAGGTTTCTTTTAAGAGATGATTTTAGGCTTCAAATTGGCCTTCTTCCATCTGTCCTGCTACTTCAGTCCCAGGAACTGGATTTCCCAGGCAGGTCCCTTGACCTTACTCTATTTGATGGCAATGCTGGCTTTCAGGAGAATTCGGATGATCTTCCCTCCTTTCTCCAAGACTTCTTCTGCCATGTTGTCATAGTTCTGATTTTAGCAAAGAATTTTTTCTTCCCCTTCCCCCTGCCGTGTGTGTGTGTGTGTGTGTGTGTGTGTGTGTGTGTGTGTGCTCTGTATATTGCCCATTAGGTGAACAAAAGAATCGGCCTGGCCAATAATAGCCGGGAGATTAGTCTCCTTGACAACGAATGGGGAAAAGTTGAGGGGGAGCTGGTGTGTGGGGCTGGAAGGAGGTGGGGAAGGGAGGTGTGGCTGGTGTGTGTGTGCCAGTGAGGCCAGGACCTGCTGTAAGCTGCAGAGCTGCCTAGTTTGCTTCTTTTCTTCCTGTCAGAGGGGAGTTTGCTGCTGTTCTCTTCTCAGCTGTTGCTGGCTGCAGGCCCTGCTTAACACTAATCCTAATCAGCTGAAGTTCGTGAGTTTTCTTCC
>NW_026087666.1:22500-41021 GCF_022539395.1 Myiozetetes cayanensis | reverse complement strand
GTTATCCAGGTGTCTCCAGGTGTTATCCAGGTGTTATCCAGGTGTTTTTCCCCCCCCAGGAAGCAGTGCATGGAGCTGGAGCAGCAGTTTGATTTCCTCAAGGACCTGCTGGGGGGGTTTGGTTGTACCCAGGTGTTCCCAGGTGTCTCCAGGTGTTATCCAGGTGTTATCCAGGTGTCTCCAGGTGTTACCCAGGTGTTTTTCCCCCCCCAGGAAGCAGTGCATCGAGCTGGAGCAGCAGTTTGATTTCCTCAAGGACCTGCTGGGGGGGTTTGGTTGTACCCAGGTGTTATCCAGGTGTTCCCAGCTGTTCCCAGGTGTTCTCCAGGTGTCTCCAGGTGTTCTCCAGGTGTTATCCAGGTGTTTTTCCCCCAGGAAGCAGTGCATCGAGCTGGAGCAGCAGTTTGATTTCCTCAAGGACCTGCTGGGGGGGTTTGGTTGTACCCAGGTGTTATCCAGGTGTACCCAGGTGTTATCCAGGTGTTATCCAGGTGTTATCCAGGTGTTCTCCAGGTGTTATCCAGGTGTTTTTCCCCCCCCAGGAAGCAGTGCATCGAGCTGGAGCAGCAGTTTGATTTCCTCAAGGACCTGGTGGCCGCCGTGCCCGACATGCAGGGGACGGTGGCGGCCCACGGCGATGGGGACAGGGGACCCCGCAGGTGGGGATTGGGGGGGCACCTGGGGGGGCACCACAGGGACCTGGGGGCACCAGAGATACTTGGGGCATCACAGGGACCTGGGGGCATCACAGAGACCTGGGGGCACCTGAGATACTGGGGGCATCACAGATGCCTGGGGGACACCTGGGGGGGCACCTAGGGGGCATCACAGATAATTGGGGGGCATCCCAAATACCTGGGGGACATCACAGATAACTGGGGGGCACCCCAAAGGCCTGGGGGGCACCTGGGGGGGCACCACAGATACCTGGGGGGATAGCCTGGGGGCATCACAGATACTTGGGGGGCACCTGGGGGCATCACAGAGACCTGGAGGGCATCCTAAATACCTGGGGGCATCACAGATATCTGGGGGCACCTGGGGGGGCGCCTGAGGGGCATCACAGGGAGCTGGGGGGCACCACAGGGACCTGGGGGACACTTGGGGGTCATCACAGATAACTGGGGGCATCCGAATAACTGGGGGACACTGGGGGGGCGCCTGAGGGGGCATCACAGGGACCTGGGGGGCACCTGGGGCTCATCACAGATAACTGGGGGCACCTGGGGGCACCCACAGATACCTGGGGGGCACTTGGGGGGTACCTCAGGGACCTGGAGGGCATCACAGAGACCTGGGGAGCACATGGGGGCATCCCAAGTACCTGGGGGACATCACAGAGACCTGAGGGAGCACATGGGGGAGCACCACAGATACATGAGGGGCACCCCAAATACCTGGGGGGCACATGGGAGGCACCACAGATACATGGGGGCATCCCAAATACCTGGGGAGCACATGGGGGCACCACCGATGACATGGGAGGTACCCCAAATACCTGGGGGACACTCACAGAGACCTGGGGGCACCACAGGGACATGGGGGGGCACCCCAAATGCCTGGGGAGCACTGGGGGCATCACAGATACCTGGGGGGCACCTGGAGGGGTCTACAGAACAAATACTTTGGGGGCACTCTTAGATATTTGGGGGGCACCACAAATACCTGGGGGTCACACGGGGGGCACCCCAAATACCTTGGGGGCACCTCTGGGTCACCTGGGGGCACCTGGGAGGCATCACAGATGCCCGGGGGCACCAGGGACCTGGGGGGCACCCCTGGCTACCTGGGGGTCACCTCTGGGTCCCTGGGGGGCACCTGGGGGACACCCCCAAACCCCCCTGGGTGCCCCCCATGACACTTGGAGGGTGTTTTGAAGTGGTCCTGTTTGGAGAAATTGGTGGAGGTTTAGGGAGTGTTTAGAGGTGTCCTGTTGGGGTGTTGTTGGGTGTTTTTGGGTGAGGGATCCTAAAGGGGGTTTGGGGTCGTGGTTTGTGTTTCAGGGGCGCCGCCGAGGCTCGGGACGGAGAGCGGCGGGGCCCAGGGCCAAGGGGGACCCCAAGACAGTCGAGGACAGACTCGGGCAGGAGGTGGGGGGGGGAGTTTGCAGGGGGTCCCAGGGGGTTTGGGGGGATTTGGGGGGAGTCCCAGGGAGGGTTTAGAGGGTCCCAGAGAGGGTTTTGGGGGCCGGGGCCAAGGGACCCCAAGGCAGTCGGGGACAGACTCGGGCAGGAGGGTGGGTTTGGGGAGGTCCCAGGGGGGGTTTGGGGGTTTGGGGGGTCCCAGGGGATTTGGGGCCCAGGGGGCCCGAGCCAGGGGACCCCAAGGCAGTCGGGGACAGACTTGAGAGCAGGAGGTGGGGGGATTTGGGGGTCCCAGGGGATTTAGAGGGGGTCCCAGGGAGTCTGGGGGTCAGAGGGGAATTTGGGGGAGGTTGGGGGTCCCAGGGGGCCGAGGGCCAAGGGACCCAAAGACAGTCGAGGACAGACTCGGAGCAGGAGGAGTGGGGGGGAGATTTGGGGGTCAGGGGATTTGGGAGGTCCCAGGGGGAGTTTAAGGGGGTCCCAGAGGGTAGGGGAGTCCCAGGGGGTTGGGGGCCGGGGCCAAGGGGACCCCAAAACAGTCAGAGGACAGACTCCGGGCAGGAGGTGGGAGATTTGGGGAGTCCAGGGAGGTTTGGGGTCCCAGGGGGTGTTGGGGGTCCCAGGGAGCCAGGGCCAAAGGGACCCCAAAACAGTCGGGGACTGACTCCCAGGTGGGCAGGAGAGGTGGGAAGATTTGGGGGGGTCCCAGGGGTTTGGGGTCCCAGAGAGAATTTGGGAGGTCTAGGGAATTTGGGGGTCCCAGGGGGCCCAGGGCCAGGGACCCCAAGGCAGTCGGGGACAGACTCGGAGCAGGAGGTTGGGGAGATTTGGGGGTCCCGGGAGGTCCCAGGGAGTTTGGGGGTCCTCAGGGGGGCCAGGGTTGGGGTGCCCAAACAGTCAGGGACAGACTCTAGAGCAGGTCCCAGGGGGGTTTGGGAGAGTCCAGGGAGGTTTAGGGGGGGTCCCAGGGTAGGTTGGGGGTCCATAGGGAGTCTGAGAGTTTGGGGGGTGCCAGGGGGGTTTGGGGGGGAGTCCTGGGGCCAGGGGGACTCCAAGGCAGTCAGGGGACCGACTCGGAGCAGGAGGGTGGGGGGAGATTTGGGGGTCCCAGGGGGGTGTTTGGGGGGGGGTTGAGGGGTCCCGGAGGCCAGGGTGTCTGAGAGGTCCCAGGGTGTCTGGGGGTCCCAGGGGGGTTTGGGGGTCCCAGGGGTTTGGGGGGTCCCCAGGGGATTTGGGGGAGTCCCAGGGAGTGTTTGGGGGTCCCAGGGTTTTGGGGGTTCCTTGGGGTCCCAGAGGAATTTAGGGGTCTGGGATGGGGTCCTTGGAAGGAGGGGGTCTCACAGGACCCTGAGTGCCCTCTGGGGAGGTTTTGAGATCACTGTGGTGGGGGTCCTGGGGAACTGGGGGGGTCCCTGAGGGATGGGGAGGTCCTGTGGATTGGGGGGTTCCATGTAGTTGGGGGGCTCCTGGGGGTGGAGGGTCCCTGAGTGGGGGGGCTCCTGGGGAGTTGGGGTCCCTGAGGATGGGAAGTCCTGGGAGGTGCCAGAAAGTAGGGTCCTGTGAATTGGGGGAGTCTCTGAGAGGATTGGGGGTCCCAGGGTGTTGGGTTCCCTGGGGGGTTCCGGGGAGGGTCCCAAAGGAATTTAGGGGGAGTCCTGTGAGTTGGGGGTCCCCTGTGGAAGAGGGGGTCTCCTGGGACCTGAGGTGCCCTCTGGGATTGAAGTGGTTCTAGTGGTGGAGGTCCCTGAGGTTGGGGGGGTCCCTGGGAACTGTAGGGGTCCTGAGGTTTGGGGGGCTCCTGGGGTGGGGGCTCCTGGGGATTGGGGGAGTCCTGAAAATGGGGGTCCTGAGGGTTGGGGGATCCTGAAAATGGGGAGTCTCTGAGTGTTGGGGGTCCTGGGAATTGGGAGTTCCTGGGGGTGGAAGTCCCTGGGATGGGGGGTCCTAGGGGTTGGGGGTTCCTAGGGGAGTGGGGGCTCCCTGAAAGTTGGGGGCTCCTGAGGGGTGGCGGTGGGGATGGTCCCTGGTGGTGGGGGGGTCGGGTGGGGTCCCGGGTGCTGGTGCCCTCCCCAGGAGGCACTCGGAGGGACTCGGGCAGTGAGGGAGGACGAGGAGGTGCCACAACCCCCGCCCTCCCCTCGGCCGCCAGGTGACTTTTTGGGAGTTGTTTGAAGAGATTTTGGGGTGATTTGGGTGTTTTGGGTGATTTTGGGGTGGTTTTGAGGTGGTTTTGGGGAAGTTTAGGGTGTTTTGGGTGGCTTTGAGGTGGTTTGGGAGTTTGGGGGACTTTGGGACAGTTTGGGTGGTTTAGGGTGGTTTGGGGTGGTTTTGGGAGTGGTTTGAGGTGGTTTTAGGGTGGTTTTGAGTGTAATTTTGGGTGTTTGGTGTTTGGGGTGGTTTGGGGTGGTTTGGGTGGTTTTGAGATGTTTCTGGGGTGGTTTGGGTGGTTTTGGGGTGGTTTGGGGTGGTTTTGGGTGTTTCTGGGTGGCTTTAGGAGTGGTTTAGGTGTTTAGGGTGTTTAGGGAGGTGTTTTGGGTGGTTTGGGGTGGTTTGAGGTGCGTTGTAGTTTTTAGGGTGGTTTTGGGTGGTTTAGGGGTTGTTTGAGGTGTTTTGGGGTGGTTTGGGGGTCGAGGTGGTTTAGGAGTGCTTGGGGGGATTTGGGTGGTTTGGGGTGGTTTGAGGGTTTTGGGAGTGTTTGGGTGTTTGGGGTGGTTTTGGAGTGGTTTGGGGGTGGTTTGGGTGTGTTTATGGGGTGTTTTAGGGTGGTTTAGGGGTGTTTGGGTGTTTTGGGTGGTTTGAGGTGGTTTGAGGTGGTTTTGGGGATGAGGTGTTTTGGGGTTGTTTGAGGTGTTTTTGGGTGGTTTGGGTGGTTTGAGGTGGTTTGAGGTGGTTTTGGGGGTGTAGTTTGAGGGGGTTTAGGTGGTTTGGGGTTGTTGGAAGTGATTTTGGGGTGATTTGGGTGTTTTGGGGCGGTTTGGGTGGTTTGAGGTGTTTTTAGGGTGGTTTGGGTGGTTTTGGGGTGCTTTGAGTGTTCTGGGTGGTTTTGGGGTGGTTTGGGGGGTCGAGGTGGTTTTGGGGTTGTTTGAAGTGATTTTGGGGTGATTTGGGTGTTTTGGGTGGTTTTGGGGTGGTTTGAGGTGGTTTTGGGGTGTATTGGGTGGTTTTGGGGTGGTTTGAGGTGGTTTTGGGGTGGGTTTGGGTGGTTTTGGAGTGGTTTGGGGGTCGGGGTGTTTTAGGGTGGTTTTGGGGTGGTTTGGGGTGATTTTGGGTGGTTTGGGGTGGTTTTGGGGTGATTTTGGGGTGGTTTGGGTGATTTTGGGGTGTTTTGGGGTGCAGTTTGGGTGTTTTGGGGGTAGTTTGGGTAGTTTTGGGGTGATTTGGGGTTTTGGGTATTTTGGGGTGGTTTGGAGTGATTTTGGGAGTGATTTGGGGTGGTTTGGGGTGGTTTGGGTGGTTTGAGGGTGGTTTTAGGGTGGTTTGGGGTGATCTGGGTGGTTTGGGTGGTTTAGGGTGGTTTTGGAGTGGTTTGGGTGTTTCTGGGTGGTTTTGGGGTGGTTTGGGTGGTTTTGGGTGGTTTAGGGTGGTTTGGGGTGTTTGGGGTGTTTTGGGGTGGTTTGGGGAGTTGAGGTGGTTTGGGGTGGTTTAAGGTAGTTTTGGAGTGCTTTTGGGTGTTTTAGGTGGTTTGGTGGTTTTGGATGATTTTGGGTGGTTTTAGGTGGTTTGGGGTGGTTTGGGTGTTTTGGAGTGTGTTTGGGGTGGTTTGAGGTGGTTTAGTGGTTTGGGTGGTTTGGGTGGTTCTGGGGTGTTTGGGGTGGTTTTGAGGGGTAGTTTGAGGTGGTTTTGGGGTGATTTGAGGGTGGTTTTGGGAGTGGTTGGGTGGTTTGGGATATGTTTGAGGTGGTTTAGGGTGGTTTGAGGAGTGTTTTGGGGAGTTTGGGTGGTTTTGGAGTTGTTTGAAGTTATTTGGGGGTGTTTTAGGGTGGTTTGGGTGGTTTGGGGTGGTTTGGGGTGTTTTGGGTGGTTTAGGTGGTTTGGAGTGGGTTGAGTGTTTTGAGTGTGTTTAGGAGTGATTTGAGGAGTTTTTGGGTGATTTAAGGTGGTTTTGGGGGTGTTTTTGGGGGTGATTTTGGGTGGTTTGGGTAGATTTTAGGGTGTTTGTAGTGGTTTCGGGTGTGTTTTAGCTGGTTTGGGTGTTTCTGGGCAGTTTGGGGGTGGTTTTTGGTGTTTCTGGGGTGTTTTTCGGTGTTTTTGGGATGTTTTGGGTGTTTCTGGGGTGTTTTGGGGGAAGTTTTGGGTGGTTTTTGGTGTTTCTGGGTTAGTTTTGAGGAAGTTTTGGGTGGTTTTTGGTGTTTCTGGGGTATTTTTGGGGAAGTTTTGGGTGTTTTTGGTGTTTCTGGGGTATTTTTGGCTGGTTTTGGGTATTTCTGGGGTGTTTTTGGCATGTTTTTTGTGTATTTTGGGTTATTTCCGTCACATTTCGAGCAGATTTTGACATCCCCCTCCCCCTTTTCCCGCAGCCCCGGCGTTCCCTTACGCCCCTGGGCCCTCCCCATCCCGAGGGTCTCCCGAGCCTAGGGCCGCGCTCGTGGGGGGGGAGGAGGAGGAGGAGGACGAAGATTGCGACTCTTGCGGCCCCTCCCCACCCTTTGCCCGATTCCCTCCTTTTCCCCAAAAAAATCCGGGCGGGGCCCGACCCCTCCCCAGTTCAGCCTTGCTGGGAGCCGGGCCCGGCCCAGTTTGGGGGCAGCACTGGGGGCACTGGGAGCACTGGGAGGGCCCCTCCCCCTCACTGGTGTGATGAGTTGTTTCTGTTCTTTTTTTTGGGGGGAGGGCTCAGCGAGACCCCCCTCCCCCAGACATCTGAAAACCCCTCCCCACTCCAGGACCCCCACTTTTTGGGGAGAGAGAGCAAAGGGGGTCGAGGGTTGATTGAGGGCCGTTTGGGGGGTTTGATGAGTCGGGGGTTTTTAATCAGCTCAATAAAGTTCCTGTTTCCGTGGATTTGGGACCCGAAATCCTGGGGACCCCAAAAGCCTGAGACCCCCCAGAATTCTGGGGACACCCAAAATTCCTGGGACCCCTCCCAAAATCCTGGGGACCCTGGGGATACCCCAACTCCTGGGACTACAAAACCTGGAGACCCCTCCCCAAAATTTTGGGACAACTTCAAAACCCCTGAGACCCCTCCCCAAGTCCTAGGGACCCCCAAATTTCTGGCCTCCCCACCGGGTCCATAGAGCACTTCCCTTCACGACCACCAGAGGCAGCCAGAGACCCCAGGGGCTCTTGAGAGTTTAGAGGAGTTTGGGGAACTCTTGGGGTCTGGGAGGCTTTGGGGATTGGAGGGGCTCTGGGGGTCTGTGGAGAGTCTAGAGGGCTCTTGGGGGGTCTGGGGGATCGGGGATCTGGGAGGCTCTTGGGGTCTGGGGGCTTTTGGGGATTGTGGGGAGTCTGGGGGCTCTTGGGGTCTGGGAGGGCTCTGGAGGGGCTCGAGGGCTTTTGGGGGATTGGGGGAGCTCTTGGGGTCTGGGGGCTCTAGGGGATTGTGGAGGGATCTAGGGGGCTCTTGAGCTCTTGGGGGCTGTAAGTGGGGGCTCTGGGGGGCTCTTGGGGTCAGGGGCTTTGGGGGGTTGAGGGAGGGTCAGGGGGCTCTTGGGGTCTGGGGGGGCTGTAGGGAGCTCTGGGGGAGTCTCTGGGGGCTCTTGGGGTCTAGGGGGGGCTTGTGGGGGTCTCTGGGGGCTCTTGGGGTCTGGGGATGTGCTTTTGGGGGCTCTGGGGTTTGGGGGTCTGGGGGTCTCTTGGGGTCTGGGGGCTCTTGGGGTCTAGGGGGTCTCTGGGGAAGGTCTCTGCTAAAGGGTCTCTCAGGGTTCTATGGGGTCTCTCAGGGGCTCCGTGGCCGTTTCTTGGGGTCGGGGGAGACACACCACAAGTTCAGGAGGTCCTCAATGCGAGGAGGGGTCGATCTATAGGAGGAGGGTCGATCTATGGGAGGGGGTCCATATATAGGGAAGGGGTTGATTTATGAGGAGGGTCGATCTATGGGGAGGGGTCGATCTCTATAGGGGGAGGGGTCGATCTCTAGGGAGAGGTCGGTTATAGGGAAGGAGTCGATCTGTAGGGAAAGGATAAATCTATGAGGAAGATCGATTATAGAGGGAGAGAGGAGTCGATCTCTGAGAGAGGGTCGATCTATAGAGGGAGGGATCGATTTATGAGAGGAGAGATAGGGAGGATGATCTATGAGGAGAGGAGTCAGTCTATGGGGGAGGGGTCGATCTATAGGGGTGGAGATCGATTTATAGGGGAAGGGAGTCGTCTGAGGAGAGAGAGGTCGAGTTATAGAGAAGAGTCGATCTATAGAGAGAGGTCGATTATAGAGGTGAGGGTCGATCTACGGAGGATGCGAGTCTGTAGGGAGAGGAGGATCGATCTGTGGGAGGAGTCTGATCTTTAGGGGTCTGTCCCTCTGGGGTCTCCTCAGGGCCCCGGAGGGGCAGGCACAGAGGACCAGAAGCGTCAAGACCCACTCATCCTCCCTCCCCGTCCTCCCTCCTCCTCCCCGCTGGCGCTGGAATTCCTTTGCTCCCTCCCCGTCCCAGGTTAATCCAGGTGGCACCAGGAAGACCGCTTTGGGGCTCGTTGTGTACTTGAGCAGCGCAGAGGCGCTAGGGACCCAGGGACCCCGGAGCAGGTGAGGACACAGGGGACCCAGACCCCGGAGACAGGGAGAGCACAGGGGACCAAGGACCGACCAGGAGAGAGAGGGCTGGGGGACCCCAGGGTCCCAGGAGCAGGTGAGCAGAGGGCGCGCAGGGACCCCAGGACCCCAGAGCAGGTGAGGACACAGGGGGCGCGCAGGGACCCCAGGACCCCCAGGAGCAGGTGAGGGCACGGGGAGACCCTCAGAGCGTGGGGAGACACACAGGACCCCAGGACCCCGGAGCAGGTGAGGGCACAGAGGAGTCCGAGAGACCCCAGAGCAGAGAGAGGACACGAGAGACCCTCAGGCAGGGAGGGACACGCAGGGACCCCAGAGCAGAGTGAGGCACAGGGGACCCTCTAGATTAGGAGGACACAGGGACCCCAGGGGACCCAGAGCAGAGGTGACACGGAGGGACCCTCAGAGCAGGGAGGCGCACAGGGACCCCCGAGACCCCAGAACAGGTGAGGCAGCGGGGGGACACAGGAGGACCCCAGAACAGGGAGGTGACACAGGGGACCCAGAGCAGGGGACACGAGGGACCCAGGGCAGGTGGGGAGAGGGGGGACACAGGAGGGACCTTCAGGACCCCAGAGCAGGTGAGGGCACAGGGGGACACAGAGGACCCCGGGCAGTATCAGGAGAGAGGTGGGAACACAGGAGGGACCCCAGAACAGCGAGGAGAGGGGACCTCAGAGCAGCAGGGGACATAGGAAGGACCCCTCAGAGCAGGTGAGGACACGGGGGAGGACACAGGAGGGACCCCAGAGCAGAGTGAGGAGAAGAGGGAGACCCCAGAGCAGAAGGGGACATGGAAAGGACCCCAGAGCAGAGTGAGGACTTGAGGAAGGGACAGAGGGACCCCAGAGCAGGGAGGACACACAGGGACCCCATGGCAGAAGTGGATACAGAGAACGGGCATGGAAGGACCTTCAGGGACCCCCAAGTAGTGAGAGACACAGAGGGACACAGGAGGGACCCCAGAAGCAGAGAGTCATGCAGGACCCCAGAACAGAGTGAGGCACAGGGAGGACCCTCAGAGCAGGAGGGGCACCAGGGACCCTCAGAGCAGAGAGGACGCACAGGGACCTGGGACCCCAGAACAGGGGGACACAGAGGACCCTCAGAGCAGAGAGTACACAAGGGCCCCAGGACCCCAGAGCAGAGTGAGGACACGAGAGGGGACACAGGAGGGACCCCAGAGCAGAGAAGGCACGAGGACCCCAGGGCAGGTGAGAGAGAGGTAGGGACCCCAAGAGCAGAGAGGACACAGAGGGACCCCAGGAACAGTGAGAGAGAGACCCCAGAGCGAGGAGGACGAGGAAAGGACCCCAGGAGCAGGTGAGAGAAGAGGGAGACTCCAGAGCGGAAGGAGGCACAGGAGGGACCCCAGAGCAGAGTGAGGACACAGGGGGACACGGAGGGACCCCAGAACAGGAAGGACCTTCGGGACCCCAGAGCAGAGTGAGACACGGGGGGACACAGGAGAGGACCCCCAGAGCGAGGGACACAGGAGGGACCCAGGGCAGAGTGAGACACGGCAGGAGGGACACAGGAGGGACCCCAGAACAGGTGAGACACTGAGGCACCCGAGGCAGGTGAGACACGGGGACACAGGAGGACCCAAGACCCCAGAGCAGGTAGGGACACTGAGGATGCGAGAGAGACCCCAGAACAGAGGGGGACACAGGAGGGATCCCCAGAGCAGGTGAGAGGAGGGGGACACAGGAAGGACACAGAGGGACCCCAGAACAGGGAGGACCTTCAGGGACCCCAAGCAGGTGAGGCACAGAGGGAAGGGACACAGGAGGGATCCCCAGAGCAGAGGGGCACGCAGGACCCCAGGAGCAGGTGGAGGAGAGGGTGGGGACCCCAAGAGCAGGGGAGGACACAGGAGAGGACCCCAGGGCAGGTGAGAGAGGGGGGACACAGGGAGGGACCTTCAGGACCCCAGAGCAGAGTGAGGACACGAGGGACACAGGAGAGGACCCCAGAGCAGAGGGCACAGAGAGGACCCCGGAAGAGAGTGAGAGAGAGGAGACCCCAAGAGCAGGGGAGAGGCGCAGGCACCCTCAGAGCGAGGAGAGACGCACAGGGACCCTGGGACCCCAGAACAGAGAGGGACACAGAGGACCCTCAGAGTAGAGGGTACACACAGGGACCCCAGGACCCTAGAGCAGGTGAGGACACAGGGGGACACGGAGGGACCCCAGAACAGGAGGGACCTTCAGGACCCAGAGCAGGTGAGAGACACAGGGGAAGGGACACAGGAAGGACCCCCAGAGCAGGGAGAGCACGCAGGGACCCCAGGGCAGGTGGGGAGAGAGGGTAGGGACCCAAGAGCAGGGGAGGGGACAGGGGAGGACCCCGTGGCAGGTGAGGACACAGGAGGGACACGGAGGGACCCCAGAACAGGGAGGGACACGGAGGGACCTCCGGGACAAATCGGGGACATCAGGGGTCCCGGGAGGGGTTGAGGGACATCAGGAGGGTTGGGGACATCGAGGGGGTTGGGGACATTATGGAGGGTTTGGGGGCATCGGGGGGTGTTGGGGACATTATGGAGGGTTTGGGGACATCGGGGGAGGGGTTGGGGACATTGGGGGGTTGGGGACATCAGGGAGAGGTTGGAGGACATCGAGGAGGGTTGAGGGACATCAGGGGGTTGGGGACATCAGGGGAGTTGGGGACATCGAGGGAGGGTTGGGGACATCGAGGAGGGGTTGAGGGACATCAGGGGGTTGGGGACATCGAGGGGGTTGGGGACATCGAGGAGGGTTGGGGACATCGAGGGGGTTAGGGGACATCGAGGGAGGTTGGGGACATCGGAGGAGGTTGGGGACATCAGGGGAGGGGTTTGGGGACATCAGGGGAGGGTTGGGGACATCGAGGAGGGTGTTGGGGACATCCGGGAGGGGTTGGGGACATCAGGGAGGGGTTGGGGACATCGCAGGGGCCCTTCCACTTGGGAGACACAGGGCACAGCTGGCCGGATGTCCCCGTTGTCCCCAGGAGCCACCGGGGTGGGGGCAGGGGACAGGGGACAGCAGGGAGGGGACAGGGGACATCTGGAGGGGTTAGGGGACATCGGGAGGGACAGGGACAGCAGGAGGGGGTTGGGGGACAGCAGGAGGAGGACAGGGACAGCAGGAGGGTTGGGGACATCGAAGGAGGGGTTGGGGACATCAAGGAGGGTTGGGGACATCAGGAGGGGTTGGGGACATCGGGAGGGGACAGGGACAGCAGGAGGGTTGGGGACATCAGGGGGTTGGGGACATCGGGGAGGGTTTGGGGACATCGGGGGGTTGGGGACAGCGGGAAGGGGTTGGGGACATCAGGGGTTGGGGACAGCAGGAAGGGTTGGGGACATCAGGAAGGGGACAGGGGACATCTGGAGGGGTTGGGGACATCAGGAGGAGGACAGGGACAGCGGGAAGGGTTGGGGACATCAGGGAGAGGGGACAGAAGGGACATCAGGAGGGGTCAGGGACATCAGGAAGAGGGGACAGGGACAGCAGGAGGGGTTAGGGGACATCAGGAGGGGTTGGGGACATCTGGAGGGGTTGGAGACATCGGGAGGGGTTAGGGACAGCGAGAGGGGACAGGGACATAGGGGAGGGGACAGGGACATCAGGGAGGGACAGGGACATCGGGAAGGGGACAGGGACAGCAGGAGGGGACTAGGGACAGCAAGAGAGGACAGGGACAGCGGGAGGGTTAGGGACATCAGGGAGAGGGACAGGGACATCAGGAGGGACAGAGACATCGGGGAGGGTTAGGGACATCAGGAGGGTTAGGGACATCAGGGAGGGCTGGGGACATCGGAGAGGGAGTTGGGGACATTGGGAGGGTTAGGGACATCGGGAAGGGACAGGGACAGCAGGAGGGGCTGGGGACATCAGGAGGGTTGGGGACAGCAGGAAGGGGTTGGGGACATCGAGGAGGGGGACAGGGACAGCAGGAGAGGGACAGGAGACAGCGGGAGGGTTGGGGACATCAGAGGGTTGGGGACATCTGGAGGGTTGGGGACATCAGGAGGGTTAGGGACAGCAGAGGGACAGGGACAGCAGGAGGGTTGAGGGACATCGGAGGGGACAGGGACATGGGAGGGTTGGGGACATGCGACGCAAGTGGTGACACCGCTGAGGTTCAGCCACACCCATCAGGGTCACCACGACCTCTGGGTCCCCTCTGGGTCCTCCTGTCCCCATCTGTGTCCCCTCCCGTGTCCCCTGTCCCCATCCCTGTCCCCTGTCCCCATCTGTGTCCCCTCCGTGTCCTGTCCCCATCCCGGTCCCTGTCCCCATCCTGTCCCCTCCCCATGTCTGTCCCCCTCCCCTTGTCCCCTGTCCCCACTCCTGGTGGTGTCCCCACTCCCCCTGTCCCGTGTCCCTGTGGCCCTGGGGGTGGCCCCGTGATGGTGTCCCCAAGGCTGATGGTGTCCCCAAACCCCGGTGTCCCCAAGGGTGGTGTCCTCATGTCCTGGTGTCCCCATGTCCAGCAGTGTCCCTGTGGATGATGGTGTCCCCATGGGTGACATTGTCCCCCCTTGTCCTGCAGTGTCCCCACAGTGTCCCTTTGGTGTCCCCATGGGTGACACTGTCCCCCTGTCCCCCCTTGTCCTGCAGTGTCCCTGTGGTGTCCCCATGGGTGACACTGTCCCCCACCAATCCCATGGTGCATCCCCACCCATCTCCGTGTCCCCAGTCATGTCCCCGTGGTGTCCCCATGGATGACACTGTCCCCCATGTCCCCAGTCCCCCCTTGTCCTGCAGTGTCCCGTGGTGTCCCCATGGGTGACTACTTGTCTACTGCTCCAGTAGTGTCCCACACAGTGTCCCCATGAGTGCACTACCCTGTCCCTAGTCCCACAGTGTCCCCACAGTGTCCCCGTGGTGTCCCCATGGGTGACACTGTCCCCCCTTGTCTGCAGTGTCCTGCGGTGTCTGTCGGTGTCCCCATGGGTGACACTGTCCCCAATCTGCTCGTGTCCCCACTAGTGTCCCTTTGGTGTCCCCATGGGTGGCCTGTCCCCCACTGTCCCACTTGTCCCCCAGTGTCCCTGTGGTGTCCCATGGATGACACTGTCCCACACTATGTCACCCATCTTGTCTGCGAGTGTCCCCACAGTGTCCCTTTGGTGTCCCCATGGGTGACACTGTCCCCCCTTGTCCCCCCTTGTCCTGCAGTGTCTCCACCATGTGTCCCCTGGTGGTGTCCTGTGGTGTTCCCATGGTAGCACTGTCCCCACTGTCCTGCAGTGTCCCCAGTGTCCCTGGTGTCCCCATGGGTGACACTGTCCCACTAGTCCCCACTGTCCCCCTATGTCCGCAGTGTCCCTGCAGGGTACCGGTGTCCCCGTGGTGTCCCCGTGGTGTCCCCATGGGTGACACTGTCCCCGCAGTGTACCAGTGTCCCTAGTTGTCCCCTGTGTGTCCCTGCCCATGGCGTTCGGGGCTCTGCTGGCCCAGGTGGGGGGCCTGGGCCGGTTCCAGGTGCTGCAGACGGCGCTGCTGGCGGTGCCCATCCTGCTCATGGCCAGCCACAACCTGCTCCAGAACTTCACTGCCGCCGTCCCCCCGCACCGCTGCCGTCCCCCTGCCACCCCCAGTGTCCCTCTGCCACCCGGTGTCCCCCTGCCACCCCGGTGTCCCACTGTCACCCCGGTGTCACCACAGCCACCCGGTGTCCCCACTGTCACCCCTGGTGTCCCCTCTGCCACCCCTGATGTCCCCAGTGTCACCCCTGGTGTCACCTCTGCCACCCCCGGTGTCCCCACGGCCAACCCTGGTGTCCCCTCTGCCACCCCCATGTCCCCATGGCCACCCGAGTGTCCCACGACCCCCTGGTGTCCCCATGACCACCCCTGATGTCCCCATGGCCACCCCGGGGCCACCCCCGACCACCCCCCATGTCACCTCCGGGGCCTCCAGTGCCCGCCTGAGACCCCCTGATGCCACCCCGGTGTCCCCTGATGCCACCCCGGTGTCCCCCGATGCCACCCCAGTGTCCCCCAGTGCCGCCCACCCCACATTGTCACACCCCGTGACGCCTCCAACGGCACCCTGGGGTCCCCCGAGGCCACCCTGGGGTCCCCCGAGGCCACCCTGGGGTCCTGCTGGCGCTTGGTGGGCGCCAACGGCAGCACCGAGCCCTGCCGGGACGGCTGGGACTACGATCTAGCGTCTACGTGGCCACCATCGTCACCGAGGTGGAGGAGGGACGAGGGGTGGGAGAGGAGAGGAGGAAGGAAGGAAGGGAAGGATGGTGGGATGGATGGATGGATGGACATTGGGATGGATGTTGGGATGTTTGGAGGGATGGATGGATGGACATTGGGATGGATGAATTTTGGGATGGATGAATGGATGGATGGATGGATGGATGGATGTTGGGATGGATGGGGGGATGGACATTGTGATGGGTGGATGGACATTGGGATGGATGGATGTTGGGATGGGTGGATGGACATTGGGATGGGTGGATGGACATTGGGATGGATGGATGGACATTGGGATGGGTGGATGGGTGGATGGACATTGGGATGGGTGGATGAACATTAGAGATGGGTAGATGAACATTGAGATGGATGAATGTTAGAGATGAATGAATGAATGGTGAGATGAACATTAGGATGGATGAATGAACATTGAGATGAGTAGATGGATGAATAGGTGAATGGATGAATGAGTAGATAGGATGAGATAGATAGATAGATGGATAGGTAGATGAGATGAGATGGATGAATGAACATTAGAGATAGGTAGATAGGTAGATGAACATTAGAGATAGGTAGATGAACATTGAGATAGGTAGATGAACATTAGAGATAGATGAATGTTAGATAGGTAGATGAGACATTAGAGATAGATGGATGAACATTAGAGATAGGTAGATGAGATGAGATGAGTAGATAGATGGATGGGTAGATGGACATTAGAGATGAAGTGAGATGAATATTAGAGATAGATAGGTAGATAGACATTGAGATAGATGAACATTAGGATAGAGTGAATGAACATTAGAGATGGATGAATATTAGAGATAGATAGATGTTAGAGATAGATGAGATAGATAGATAGATAGATAGATAGATGAATGAGATAGTTAGAGATAGATGAGATAGATTTAGAGATAGATAGATAGATGGATGAGACAATAGGATAGATAGATGAACGATTAGAATGGAGTAGATGAGTATTGAATGAATAGATAGATATTAGATGGATAGATAGATAGATGAATGAATGAATGAGATAGATAGATAGATGAATGAATGATAATTTAGAGATAGATGAATGAGATTTATGAGATAGATGAATGAACATTAGAATGAGATGAGTATTGAGATGAGATGGATAGATGAAGAGATAGACATTAGGATGAGATAGATAGAAATAGAGATAGATGAATGAGATTTAGAGATAGATAGATAGATGAACATTAGAGATAGATGAGATAGATGAGACATTAGAGATGAATGAATTCTAGAGATAGATGGATGGAATTTTAGAGATAGATGAGATGAATATTTAGAGATGGATGGATGGATGGAC
Source organism: Myiozetetes cayanensis (assembly GCF_022539395.1). Lineage (NCBI taxonomy): Eukaryota > Metazoa > Chordata > Aves > Passeriformes > Tyrannidae > Myiozetetes > Myiozetetes cayanensis. The sequence continues at coordinate 24,681 of NW_026087666.1, read as the reverse complement.
ATAGGGATGGATGGATGGATGGACATTGGGATGGACAGATGGACGGATGTCTCCCTCCCCCGCAGTGGGACCTGGTGTGTGGCTACCGGCAGCTGCGGCAGATGGCCCAGTCCATCTACATGGCCGGGGTCCTGGTGGGCGCCCTGGTCCTGGGGGGCCTCTCGGACAGGTAAGGGCAGCACAGCCCCCCCGGCCTCCGTGTCCCCGGGCAGACCCTGACCGGTGTCACCCAGGGGCTCCCAGTGGCTCCCAGTGTCACCCAGTGGCTCCCAGTATCTCCCAGTGGCTCCCTGTGTCACCCTGTGTCACCCACTGTCTCCTGGTGTCACTCACTGTCTCCCAGTGCCTCCCAGCATCTCCCAGTATCTCCCACTGCCTCCCACTGCCTCCCAGTGCCTCCCAGTATCTCCCAGTGTCATGCACTGTCACCCAGTGTCACCCAGTATCTCCCAGTGTCTCCCAGTATCTCCCAGTGCCTCTCAGTGTCTCCCAGTATCTTCCAGTGTCACCCAGTGTCTCCCAGTGTCACTCAGTGCCACGTGGTGTCTCCCAGTATCTCCCAGTGCCTCTCAGTATCTCCCACTGCCTCCCAGTGCCTCCCAGTGCCCCAGTGCCTCCCAGTGCCTCCCAGTTCCTCCCCGTTGCAGGTTCGGGCGCAAGGCGCTGCTGCTGTGGTCGTACCTGCAGCTGGGGGTGATGGGGACCTGCACGGCCTTCGCCCCCAACTACCTCCCAGTGCCTCCCAGTGCCTCCCAGTGCCCCCAGTGCCTCCCAGTGCCTCCCTGTTGCAGGTTCGGGCGCAAGGCGCTGCTGCTGTGGTCGTACCTGCAGCTGGGGGTGATGGGGACCTGCACGGCCTTCGCCCCCAGCTACCTCCCAGTGCCTCCCAGTATCTCCCAGTTCCTCCCAGTGCCTCCCAGTGCCTCCCAGTGCCTCCCAGTGCCTCCCAGTGGCTCCCAGTGTCTCCCAGTGCCTCCCAGTATCTCCCAGTTCCTCCCAGTTGCTCCCTGTTGCAGGTTTGGGCGCAAGGCGCTGCTGCTGTGGTCGTACCTGCAGCTGGGGGTGATGGGGACCTGCACGGCCTTCGCCCCCAACTACCTCCCAGTGCCTCCCAGTGTCTCCCAGTGCCTCCCAGTGCCTCCCAGTATCTCCCAGTGTCTCCCAGTGCCTCCCAGTGCCTCCCAGTTCCTCCCAGTTCCTCCCCGTTGCAGGTTTGGGCGCAAGGCGCTGCTGCTGTGGTCGTACCTGCAGCTGGGGGTGATGGGGACCTGCACGGCCTTCGCCCCCAGCTACCTCCCAGTGCCTCCCAGTGTCTCCCAGTGGCTCCCAGTGCCTCCCAGTACCTCCCAGTGCCTCCCAGTGCCTCCCAGTGCCTCCCAGTGCCTCCCCGTTGCAGGTTCGGGCGCAAGGCGCTGCTGCTGTGGTCGTACCTGCAGCTGGGGGTGATGGGGACCTGCACGGCCTTCGCCCCCAACTTCGCCTCCTACTGCGCCTTCCGCTTCGCGGCGGGGATGGCCCTGTCCGGCTTCGGCCTCAGCATCGCCTGCCTCGGTCAGGGACGGGGGGGTGAGGAGGGACAGACTGGGGAGGGGAGGGGACAGCCTGGGGATGGGGAGGGACAACCCCGTGGTCAGCAGGGGGACAGACTGGGGATGGGGAGGGGACAGACTGGGGAGGGGGAGGGGACAACCCCATGGTCAACAGGGGACAACCCCATGGTCAACAGGGGATAACCTGGGGATGGGGAGGGGACAGCCTGGGGATGGGGAGGGGACAACCCCATGGTCAACAGGGGACAGCCTGGGGAATGGGGAGGGGACAGACTGGGGATGGGGAGGGGACAGCCTGGGGAGGGGAGGGGAGAGACTGGGGAGGGGGAGGGACAGCCCCATGGTCAACAGGGACAGCCCCATGGCTGAGGAGGGGACAACCCAATGGCCACAGGTGGGGACATCTCAGTGGCCATGGGGTGGGAACATGGCCATGGGGTGGGGACATCTCAGTGGCCACGGGATGGGGACATCTCAGTGGCCACGGGGTGGGGACACCTCAGTGGCCATGGGTGGGGACATGACCACGGGTGGGGACAACCCAATGGCCACGGGTGGGGACATCTCAGTGGCCATGGGGTGGGGACATGACCACGGGTGGGGACATCTCAGTGGCCATGGGGTGGGGACA
>NW_026087666.1:0-17500 GCF_022539395.1 Myiozetetes cayanensis | reverse complement strand
ATGGATGGATAGATGGATGGTAGATGGATGGATGGATGAATGGATGGATAGGTGGATGGATGGATGATATGATGGATGGATAGATGGCTGGATGGATGAGTGGATCATGGATGGATGGATGGATGGATGGATGGATGATGGTTGGATGGGTTGATGATGGATAGGTGGATGGATGGATGGGTGGGTCATGGATGGGTGGATGGATGGATGGATGGATGGATGGATGGGTGGGTGGGTCATGGATGGATGGGTGGATGGATCATGGATAGGTGGATGATGGATGGATGGATGGATGGAGGGATGGATCATGGATGGATGGATGGATGGGTGGATGGATGGTTGTTTGGATGGATGGATGGATCATGGATGGATGAATGGATGATGGTTGGTTGGATGGTTGGATCATGGATAGGTGGATGATGGTTGGTTGGATGGGATGGATGGATGGATGGATGTGTGGATGGATGGGTGGATGGATGGATGGATGGATGGATCATGGATGGATGGATGGGTGGATGGATGGATGGATGGATGGATGATGGTTGTTTGGATGGATGGATGGATGGATGGATAGATGAGTAGATAGATAGATAGATAGAGTAGATAGATAGTGATCATGAATGAGATGGATAGATAGATAGGTAGATAGATAGGTAGATAGATAGATAGATAGATAGATCATAGATAGATAGATGGATAGATAGATAGATAGATGGGTGAGATGATAGATTGATTTAGATAGATGAATGAATCATAGATGAATAGGTAGATAGATAGATAGATAGATCATAGATGAATGTCTGGTGAATAGATAGATGTTTAGATAGATAGTTAGATGATAGATAGATAGATAGATAGATAGATAGATAGATAGGATGGAATAGCATAGATAGATAGATGGATGGATGGGTGGATGGATGGGTCATGGATGGATGGATCATGGATGATGGCTGGATGATGGTTGGTTGGATGGTTGGATGGTGTTTGGATGACGATTGGATGGTTAGATGATGGTTGGATGATGTTGGATCATGGATGACAGTTGGATGACGGTTGGATGACAATTGGATGGTTGGATGACGCTGCTGATGGACAAACCCGTGCAGTTTCCGGGTGAAGGGACACCGGGACACTTTGAGGGACAGGAGGACGACCCCAATGGGGCCGACCCCTCCCCCCTCCACGACCCTCCCCCTCCTCCTCCTCCTCTCCCTCCCAGGGCCAAGCGGAAGGCGGGGGGGGGTGACCCCACGGAGAAGATCGCCCTCCAGCCCCAGGACACGACCCCCCAGAAGGAGGCCTGAGGGACCCCTGACCAGCACCCCCCTCCCCACCCTGGGGGTCCCCAAAGCTCAGCGGGGTCGGTGGGGGGGACTCGACCACGGTTTTGGGGACCCCCCCCAACCCCCCGTGGGGAGGGGACGTCGGGGGAGGAATAAAGAGCTCTGGAGGGGACACGTCTTGGGTGATCTCTGAGCCCCCACGATGGCCACCACTGACCCAGTGACCACCCCTGGGGTGGGACAATGGCCACAAAGTGTCCCCAGGGCCACCTGTGCCAGGGAGACACCCAAACCACCTCTGAGGTGGGACAATGGCCACCAACTGTCCCCAGGGCCACCTGTGCCAGGGTGACACCAGAAACCACCCCTGGGGTCACCCCTGATGGGACAATGGCCACCAACTGTCCCCAGGGCCACCTGTGCCAGGGTGACACCAGAAACCACCCCCGGGGTGGGACAATGGCCACAAAGTGTCCCCAGGGCCACCTGTGCCAGGGTGACACCCAATGACCACCTCTGAGGTCACCCCCAAGGGGACAATGGCCACAAACTGTCCCCAGGGCCACCTGTGCCAGGGTGACACCCAGTGACCACCCCTGGGGTGGGACAATGGCCACAAAGTGTCCCCAGGGCCACCTGTGCCAGGGTGACACCAGAAACCACCTCTGGGGTGGGACAATGGCCACAAACTGTCCCCAGGGCCACCTGTGCCAGGGTGACACCAGAAACCACCCCCGGGGTGGGACAATGGCCACAAACTGTCCCCAGGGCCACCTCTGGGGTCACCCCTGATGGGACAATGGCCACAAACTGTCCCCAGGGCCACCTGTGCCAGGGTGACACCAGAAACCACCCCTGGGGTCACCCCTGATGGGACAACGGCCACAAAGTGTCCCCAGGGCCACCTGTGCCAGGGTGACACCAGAAACCACCCCTGGGGTCACCCCTGATGGGACAATGGCCACCAAGTGTCCCCAGGGCCACCTGTGCCAGGGTGACACCAGAAACCACCTCTGGGGTCACCCCGATGGGACAATGGCCACAAAGTGTCCCCAGGGCCACCTGTGCCAGGGTGACACCAGAAACCACCTCTGGGGTGGGACAATGGTCATCAACTGTCCCCAGGGCCACCTGTGCCAGGGTGACACCAGAAACCACCTCTGGGGTCACCCCTGATGGGACAATGGCCACAAACTGTCCCCAGGGCCACAAACTGTCCCCAGGGCCACCTGTGCCAGGGTGACACCAGAAACCACCCCCGGGGTCCCCCCCAAAGGGGTGATGTCCCCAAATGGTGTCCCCGAGGTCCCCCCCACCCAGGTGCCACCCAAGACCCTCCAAGAGCCCCAACCCCCCCTTTCCCAGCAGAGGAACCCCCCCAAAAAACCCAAAATAGATTGGGGAACCCCAGGAGCCCCAAATTTCCCCCTGTCCCCTCCCCACCCCTGTGTCCCCTCCCCACCCCCTGTCCCCGATTGCCCCCGTGTCCCTTGACCCCATCAACCTCCCCCTCCCTCCCCAGGGCTCGGCCCCATCAAAATTAACCCCCCCCAGGGTGGGGAATTCGCTGACCCAGCCGAGGCCACCCCGGGCAGCACCTTTGGGTGCCCCTCCTGACCCCCCAAAGTGCTAAAATTTAACCCAAAGTTCCTGGGTGGGGACCCCGGGGCGGGGGAGGGGTGGAGAGGTCCCCTGGGTGAGCAAAATCTGCTCCCTGCACGGCTTTTTCCACTCAAAAAACACCAAAAAACCTCAATAGTTAAGGAAAAAATCCCCAATTATTAAGGAAAAAAAACCACCAATGATTAAGGAAAAAAACCCCAATAATTAAGGAAAAAAACCCCCAATAATTAAGGAAAAAAACCACCAATAATTAAGGAAAAAAACCCCAATAATTAAGGAAAAAAAACCCCAATAATTAAGGAAAAAAAGAACCCCAATAATTAAGGAAAAAAACTCCAATAATTAAGGAAAAAAACCCCAATAATTAGGGGAAAAACCCCCAATAATTAAGGAAAAACAATCACACAATAATTAAGGAAACAAAACCCCAATAATTAAGGAAAAAATCCCCAATAATTAAGGAAACAAAAAACCCCAATAATTAAGGAAAAAAGCCACCAATAATTAAGGAAACAAAAAAACCCCAATAATTAAGGAAAAAAACCCCCAATAATTAAGGAAACAAAAAACCCCCAATAATAAAGGAAACAACAACAACAAAAAGTAATTAATTAAAGAAACAAATTAACGATTAATCAAGGAGACAAATTAATTAAAATTATTTCGATAAAATTAATTGATTGAAAATAAAATTAAAATTTAAAAATAAAATTAATTATATAGAAATTAATCATTTAAGGAAACAAATGAACGGTTCCTTCAGTCCCGGCCCCCCCAAATCGCCCCTGGTTACGTTCCCTTTTGTGGAGTGATTTTTGCCTCTTTTTTTGCTTGTTTTTTGTGTTTTGTTTGTTTATTTTTTGTTTTTGGTTTGGTTTGCTTGGTTGGTTTTTCCCTCCATTTTTTTTTGGGTTTTTTTTGGTTTTTTTCCCCCCTCTTTTTTTCTTTTTTTCTTTTTGTTTTTTGTTTGGTTTTTTGTTTGTTTGTTTTTGTGGGGGTTTTGTGGTTTTTGTTTTGTTTTTGTTTTTTGTGTTTAGTTGGTTGGTTGTTTTTCCCTCCATTTTTGTTTGTTTTGTTTTCTGTTTTCCCCTTTCTTTTCTTTTTTTTGTTTTCCTCTCTCTTTATTTCTTTTATTTGTTTGTTTATTTTGGTGGTTTTTGTGGTGTTTTTGTGTTTGGGTTTTGTGGGTTTTTTGGTTTTGTCTGTTTGTTTTTTGGTGTTTTTTTCTTGTTTTTGTGTTTTTTGTGGTTTTTTTTCTGTGTTCCATCTCTACCCTTTCACCTGGAAAAACCCCAAAAATTCAACAACAACAACAACAACAACAAAACCCACCTCTGGTTTGGGGACGACCCCCATCAACCATTAACCCACAACCAGCGGGTGGGGCTATCCAGAGACCACCCCCCACCCACCCCCCACCCAGGGGGGCACCACGAGGGGCAGAGATTTGGGGAGAGAACCCCCCGAGGGGTGAGGGGGAGTTTGAGGGGCAGAGATTTGTGGGGAGAGAACTCCCGATGGAGGTGAGGGGGCTTTGAGGGGCAGAGATTTGTGGGGAGAGAACCCCCAAGGGGTGAGGGGGACGAGGGTGGGCGATCCCTACCTGGTCGGGGGGAGGGATTTGGGGAGAGAACCCCCCGAGGGGTGAGAAGGACGAAGGTGGGCGATCCCTGCCTGGCTGGAGGGGGGGTTTTGAGGGGCAGAGATTTGGGGAGAGAACCCCCCAAGGGGTGAGGAGGACGAGGGTGGGCGATCCCTGCCTGGCCAGGGGGGGGTTTGAGGGGCAGAGATTTGGGGGAGAGAGGGGTGACAAGGACGAGGGTGGGCGATCCCTGCCTGGCCAGGGTTGAGGGAGGTTTGAGGGCAGGGTGGGATGGGGGAGGGAACCCCCAAGGGGATGAGGAGGACGAGGGTGAGGCAATCCCTGCCTGGCCAGGGGGCTTTGAGGGCAGATTTGGAGAGAGGTAGGAGGAGAACCCCCGAGGGTGACAAAGGACGAGGGTGGAGGCGATCCACTGCCGGGTCAGGGAGGATCTAGGGGAGGAGAGGGTCTCCTGCGGAGGGAGAACTCGGGGTGAGGGGGACGAGGGTGAGCAATCCCTGCCTGGCCAGGGGGTGAGGGGGGGTTTTTCCCTCTCTGGGGTGGGGGTCGATGGCGTTCTCCGACCTCCTGGAGCGGACGGGGGGCGCGGGGCGCTTCCAGGCGCTGTCGGTGCTGCTGCTGTCGCTGCCGGTGCTGCTGATGGCGAGCCACAACCTGCTGCAGAACTTCACGGCCGCCACGGCCCCGCACCGCTGCCGCCTGCCCGGTGAGCCCGACAACGGCACCAGCGGTGCCACCGCAGCCCCGGAGCTGCTCAGGGCCTGGCTGCCCCACGGGGAATCCTGCCGGCGATTCCTCCAGCCCCAGTGGGCGCTCCTGGAGGAGCCTGGCAATGCCACGGGGGCCATCGACGGCAATGGCACCGACACCGACAACGGCACCGGCACCGACAACGGCACCGCCACCCCGGAGACCGAGCCGTGCCGGGACGGGTGGATCTACGATCGCAGCGTCTTCACCAGCACCATCGTCACTGAGGTGGGGGAATGGGGAGGGGGCGCTGGGAGGTTTTTGGGGGGTGTTGGAGGGGCGCTGAGGGTTTTGGGGGTGTTGGAGGGGGCGCTGGGAGGGTTTTTGGGGGTGCTGGGGGGCACTGGGAGGAGGAGGAGGGGCACTGGGAGGGTTTTTGGGGGTGTTGGAGGGGCGCTGGGAGGAGGAGGGAAAGGGGGCGCTGGGAGGGTTTTGGGGGTGCTGGAGGGGGCACTGGGAGGTTTTTGGGGGTGTTGGTGGGGGCGCTGGGAGGGTTTTGGACACCGAGCCGTGCCGGGATGGGTGGATCTAAGACCGCAGCGTCTTCACTCAGCACCATCGTCACTGAGGTGGGGAATGGGGAGAGGGGAAAGGGGGCACTGGGAGGGTTTTGGGGGGTGCTGGAGGGGGCACTGGGAGGGTTTTGGGGTGTTGAGGGGGCGCTGGGAGGGTTTTGACACCGAGCCGTGCCGGGACGGGTGGATCTAAGACAGAAGCGTCTTCACCAGCACCATCGTCACTGAGGTGGGGAATGGGGAGAGGGAGGAAAGGGGGCGCTGGGAGGTTTTGGGGGGTGCTGAGGGGGCACTGGGAGGAGGAGGGGAAAGGGGGCACTGGGAGGGTTTTGGGGTGTTGGAGGGGCACTGGGAGGGTTTTTGAGGGGGCACTGGGAGGTTTTGGGGGTGTTGGAGGGGCACTGGGAGGGTTTTTGGGGTGTTGGGGGCACTGGGAGGTTTTTGGGGTGTTGGAGGAGGCACTGGGAGGAGGAGGGGAAAGGGGGCACTGGGAGGGTTTCTGGGGGTGTTGGAGGGGGCACTGGGAGGTTTTTGGGGTGCTGGGGGGCGCTGGGAGGAGGAGGGAAGGGGGGCGCTGGGAGGGTTTTGGGGGTGCTGGAGGGGGCACTGGGAGATTTTGGGGTGCTGAGGGGCACTGGGAGATTTTTGGGGTGTTGGAGGAGGCGCTGGGAGGGTTTTTGGGGTGTTGGAGGGGCACTGGGAGGGTTTTTGGGGGTGCTGGAGGGGGTACTGGGAGGGTTTTGGGGGTGCTGAGGGGCACTGGGAGGAGGAGGGAAAGGGGGCACTGGGAGGTTTTTGGGGTGCTGGAGGGGCACTGGGAGGAGGAGGGGAAGGGAGGCACTGGGAGGGTTTTGGGGGTGCTGAGGGGGCACTGGGAGGCTTTTGGGAGTGCTGAGGGGGCACTGGGAGGGTTTTGGGGGTGTTGGAGGGGGCACTGGGAGGGTTTTGGGGGTGCTGGAGGGGGCGCTGGGAGGGTTTTGGGGGTGTTGAGGGGACGCTGGGAGGTTTTTGGGGGTGTTGAGGGGGCGCTGGGAGGTTTTTGGGGTGCTGAGGGGGCACTGGGAGGCTTTTGGGGGTGCTGGAGGGGGCACTGGGAGGAGGAGGGAAAGGGGGAGCACTGGGAGGGCTTTGGGGGTGTTGGAGGGGCACTGGGAGGGCTTTTGGGGGTGTTGAGGAGGCGCTGGGAGGGTTTTGGGGTGTTTGAGGGGCGTTGGGAGGGCTTGGACACTGAGCTGCATGCTGGACGGTGGATCTACGACGTGCTGCCTTCACTCAGCACCATCAGCCACTGAGGTGTGGGGAATGGGGAGAGGGGGAAAGGTGGAAAGCGAGCTGGGAGGGCTTTGGGGTGTTGGAGGGGGCGCTGGAGGGTTTTGGGGGGTGCTATGGCGTGGGAGGGTTTTGGACACCGAGCGTGCTGCCGGGACGGGTGGATCTACGACCGTGAGCTGTCTTCACCAGCACCATCGTCACTGAGGTGGGGATGGGGAGAGGGGAAAGAGGGGGGGCACTGGGAGGGTTTTTGGGGGTGCTGGAGGAGGCACTGGGAGTGGTTTTTGGGGGTGTTGGAGGGGGCACTGGGAGGGTTTTGGGGTGTTGGAGGGGCACTGGGAGGGTTTTGGGGGTGCTGAGGGCGCTGGGAGGAGGAGGGGAAAGGGGACCCTGGGAGGTTTTTGGGGTGTTGGAGGGGCACTGGAGGCTTTTTGGGGGTGCTGGAGGGGCCGCTGGGAGGTTTCTGGGGGTGTTGGAGCCTGTCGGGCCGATGCCGAGGCCGTGGGTTTGGTGTGGTCGAAGATGTTGATGCCTCCCGACGGGAGGGAGACCTCGAGGAGACCCTGGGGGTGGAGGAGGGGGATTGAGGGGCTAGGGCCACCAGGCAGGAGGGGTCATGAGGGGTCGGGGAACCCTTCCCACCTGCTGGGAGGGCCTTCCAACTGTGGAAAAGGTTTTGGTGGCTATAGGGTTTGGTGGCCAAGGTTGGCTTGGTAGGCCAAGGGGTTGATTTGGTGGCTCTTTCCACCCGACCCTCCACCATGGTCGGTCCCAGGGGTCAGGAGGGCAGGGGGTCCTGGGGCCAGGAGGGCAGGGGGTCCTGGGAATTCAGGAGGGCAGGGGGTCCTGGGGTCAGGAGGGCAGGGGGTCCTGGGGGTCAGGAGGGCAGGGGGTCCCAGGGGGAATTTGGGAGGCAGGGGGGTCCTGGGGGTCTGGGAGGGCAGGGGTCCCAGGGGGATCTGGGAGGGCAAGGGGGGTCAGTGGGGAGGGGTCGGGAGGACAGGGGGTCCCAGGGAGGGGTCAGGAGGGCAGGGGGTCCCAGGGAGGGTCATGGAGGACAGGGGGTCCCGGAGGGGGTCGGGATGACAGGGGTGGGTCCTGGGGAATTTGGGAGGGCAGGGGGTCCGGGGGTCAGAGGGCAGGAGGTCCTGGGGGTCAGGAGGGCATGGGTGGTCCCAGGGGAATTTGGGAGGGCAGGGGGTCCTGGGGGTCAGGAGGGCAGGGGTGTCCTGGGGGAATTCAGGAGGGCAGGGGTGGTCCTGGGGGGTCAGGAGGGCAGGGGGTCCTAGGGTGGGGCTGGAAGGGCAGGAGGGGGTCAGGAGTGCAGGGGGTCCTAGGGAATTTGGGAAGGCAGGGGGTCCCAGGGGGCTGGAAGGGCAGGGGGTCCCAGGGGCTGAAGGGCAGGGGGTCCTAGGGGGTCAGAGGGCAGGGGTCCCAGGGGTCAGGAGGGCAGGGGGGTCCTGGGAATTTGAGGCAGGGGGTCCCGAGGGGTCAGGAGGGCAGGGAGGGTCCTGGGGGTCAGGAGGGCAGGGGGTCCCAGGGGGTCAGGAGGGCAGGGGGTCCCGGGAGGGGTCAGGAGGACAGGGGGTCCTGGGGGTCAGGAGGGCAGGGGATCCCAGGAGGAATTCAGAGTGCAGGGGGATCCCTAGGGTCAGGAGGGCAGGGGGTCCTGGGGGTCAGGAGGGCAGGGGAGTCCTGGGGGATTTGGGAGGCAGGGGTCCCCAGGGGGTCAGGAGGGCAGAGAGGGGCCCCCCCTGGCACCGGTGCCAGCCCAGACCGTGTCCCCCCCCCAGTGGGACCTGGTGTGCAGCCGGGGGAAACTGAGGCAGCTGGCACAGTCTCTCTACATGGCCGGGGTCCTGGTGGGCGGCATCGTCTTTGGGGGGCTCTCCGACAGGTGAGGGCACCCCTGGGGGGTTTCATCCACTCTTCTTCCTCCTCCTCATCATCATCATCCTTTTTTCTTCCTCCTCCTCCTCAGCCTTCTTCCTCTTCTTCATCCCTTCATCCTCCTCCTCAACTTCTCCTCCTCTTCTTCCTCCCTTTTCCACCTCCTCAGCCCCCCTTTTCTCCTCCTCCTCCTCCTTCTCCTATTCCTTCTCCTTCTTCTTCTTCTTCTTCTCCTCCTTCTTCTTCTCCTTCTCCTGCTCCTTCTCCTTCTCCTTCTCCTCCTCTCCTCCTTCTCCTCCTCTCTCCTCCTTCTCCTTCTCCTTTTCCTCCTCCTTCTCCTTCTCCTTCTCCTCCTCCTTCTCCTTCTTCTTCTTCTTCTTCTCCTCCTTCTTCTTCTCCTTCTCTTTCTCCTTCTCCTCCTCTCTCTTCCTTCTCCTTCTCTTCTTCCTCCACTTCCTCCTCCTCCTCCTCACACCATCTCCCTCTTCTTCATCTCCTCCTCCTCTTCCTTCTCCTTCTCTTCCTCCTCCTCCTCCTCTTCCCCATTTCCTCCCCCCTCATTTCCCCCCATTTCCCCCCTATTTCCCCCCTATTTCCCCCATTTCCCTCCCAATTTCCCCTCATTTCCCCCATTTTCCTTCCCATTTCCCTCCCCATTCCCCCATTCCCTCCCCCATTTCCCCACTATCTCTCCCCATTCTCCCCATTTCCCTCCATTCTCCGCATTATTCCCCATTTCTTCCCCCATTATTCCCCATTTCCCCCATTTCTCCATTCCCTCATTCTCTCCCCATTTCATTTCCCCCATTCTCCCCCCATTATTCCCCCATTATTCCCCATTATTCCCATTTCCTCATTTCCTTCCCATTCCCCATTCTTTCCTCTCATTCCCCCATCATCCCCTCATTTCCCCCCCATTCTCCCTCCATTCCCCTCCCCATTTTCCCCCCATTCTCCCCTCATTTCCCCATTATTCCCCATTTCCCCATTATCCCCCCTATTTCCCCATTTCCTCCTCATTTCCCCCCATTATCCCCATTATTCCCCATTCCCATTTCCCTCCACTTTATTTCATTCTCCCCCATTATTCTCCTCTATTTCCATTATTCCCCCCATTTCCCCCCATTTCCCATTTCCCCTTCCCATTCCCCCCCATTCTTCCCAATTATCTCCCATTATCCCGCATTTCCTCTCCCATTCTTCCCCCATTCCCCCATTATCCCCCTCATTCCCCATTATTCCCCATTTCCCTCCCATTTCCCTCCCATTCCCCCCATTCCCTCCCCATTTCCCCCATTTCCCTCCCCATCCCCTTCATTCCCTCCCCCATTCTCCCATTATTCCCCCATTCCCCATTCCCCCGTTTTCCCATTATCCCCCCATTCCCCCATTTACCCCTCATTCCCTCATTATCCCCCATTTCCCCCCATTTCTCTCATTATTCTCCCCATTCCTCTCCCCATTCTTCCCCACTATCCCCCATTCTCCCCCCATTCTCCCCCCATTCTCTCCCCCCATTATTCCCCCGTTTCCCCCCCGTGTGACGTCTCTGGGTGTGCCCGCAGGTTCGGCCGCCGCTCGGTGCTCAGCTGGTGTTACCTTCAGTTGGGAGCCGCGGGCTCCTGCGCTGCCCTCGCCCCCTCCTTCTCCCTCTACTGCCTCTTCCGCTGCCTCTCGGGAGCCGCCTTCTCGGGCATCGTCCTCAACAGCGTCTCCCTCTGTAGGTGCCCCCCTCAAGAGCCCCCAAAACCCCAAAAAACCGGACCCTGAAACCCCAAAAATCCAGACCCCGAAACCCCAAAAGCCAGACCCCGAAACCCCAAAAAAACCGGACCCCTGAAACCCCAAAAATCCAGACCCCCGAAACCCCAAAAAACCCGGACCCCGAAGCCCCAAAAACCCGACCCCGAAACCCCGAAACTCCGGCACGCCAAAACCCTGGACCCCTAAACCCCTGACCTCCCCAAAACCCCCGACCCCCCAAAAGCCCAGCCCCTGAAATCCACTGGAAACCCCAAAACCCCGGACCCTGAAACCCCAAAAACCGGACCCCTGAAACCCCAAAAATCCGGACCCTGGAAATCCTGGACCCCAAAACCCTGAAACCCCAAAAACCCGGACCCCAAAGCCAAAACTCCAGCACCCCAAACCCCGGCCCCTGAAATCCTGGACCCCCAAAGCCCTGGACCCCAAAATCCCGGCCCTCTGAAATCCTGGACCCCAAAACTGCCATGGTCCTCTGTCCCCATCCCACGGTCCCCTGTCCTGGGTTTCCATCCCATGGTCCCCCTGTCCCCTGTCCCCATCCCACGGTCTCCCTGTCCCCATCCCCACGATCCCTGCCCCTGGGCTCCATCCCACGATCCCCTGTCCCCATCCCATGTCCCTGTCCCCTGTCCCCATCCCACGATCCCCCTGTCCTCATATTCCCCATCCCCATGTCCCCCTGTCCTCCATCCATGATCCCTATGTCCCCATATCCCATCCCATGATCCCCCTGTCCCCCTAGTCCCCATCCCATGATCCCCCTGTCCCCATATCCCCATCCCATGTCCCCCTGTCCCCATCCCATGTCCCCTGAGCTCCATCCTGTGATCCCCCTGTCCCCTGAACTCCATCCCTATTCATCCTGTCCCCCTGTCCCCATCCCATGTCCTCTGAGCTCCATCCTGTGACTCCCTGTCCCTGAACTCCATCCCACATTCCCCTGTCCCCTGTCCCATCCCATGTCCTGAGCTCCATCCTGTGATCCCCTGTCCCCTGTCCCTACATCCCACGTCCCCTGGGCTCCATCCTGTGATCCCTCCTGTCCCCATCCCATGATCCCCCTGTCCCCATCCCATGATCCCCCTGTCCCCTGTCCCCATCCCATGGTCCCCCATGTCCCTGAGCTCCATCCTGTGATCCCCTGAGCTCCATCCCACGGTCCCCTGTCCCTGAGCTCCATCCCATGGTCCCTCTGTCCCCTGTCTCCATCCCATGATCCCCTGTCCCCATCCTCATGATCCCCTTGTCCCTGTCCCCATCCCATGGTCCCCATGATCCCATCCCATGTCCCCATATCCCCATCCCATGGTCCCCATGTCCCCTGAACTCCATCCCATGGTCCCCCTGTCCCCATCCCACGATCCCCATGTCCCCATCCCATGGCCCCTGTCCCCTGTCCCTATCCCATGGTCCCCTGTCCCCATCTCCATGGTCCCCATGTCCCTCTGTCCCCATCCCATGATCGTCCTGTCCCTGAACTCCATTCCATGATCCTCCTGTCCCCATATCCCCATCCCATGGTCCTCTGTCTCCATGTCTCTATCTCTACGATCCCTCTGTCCCATCCCATGTCCCCTGTCCCCATCCCATGATCCCTGTCCCCATCCCCTGTCCCTGAACTCCATCCCATGGTCCTCCTGTCCCCATCCCATGGTCCCCTGTCCCCATCCCATGATTCCCCATGTCCCCTGTCCCCATCCCATGTCCCTAGAGCTCCATCCCGTGATCCCCACGACCCCTGGGCTCCATCCCACAGCCTCCTGTCCCCATCCCACGATCCCCATGTCCCTGTCCCCATCTCACGTCCCTGGGCTCTATCCCATCATGCCCCATCCTTGTCTCCCATCCTACGTTCCCTCTGTCTCTCATGTCCTCCATTCCCATGTCCCCTGTCCCCATCCCATGTCCTCCCTGTCCCCTGAGGCTCCATCCCATGGTCCCCCTGTCCCCATCCCACAATCCCCCTGTCCCCATCCCATGGTCCCCCTGTCCCCTGAGCTCCATCCCATGGTCCCCCTGTCCCCCTGAACCCCATCCCACGTCCCCTGAGGTCCATCCTGTGATCCCCCTGTCCCCCTGAGCCCCATCCCAGTTCCCCCCTGCTCCATGTCCCACAGCCCTGGAGTGGATGCCGACGGGGGTGCGTGCCCTGGTGGGCACCTTCATGGGCTACTCCTACACCCTGGGGCAGTTCCTGCTGGCCGGGGTGGCCTTTGCCGTCCCCGACTGGCGCCGCCTCCAGCTCGTGGTGTCCCTGCCCTTCTTCGGCTTCTTCCTCTGCTCCTGGTGAGGGGACGGGGGGTGGGACGGGGGAAAAATGGGAGGGATGGGGAAAATGGGGTAAAATGGAGTGGAGGGGGTAAAAATGGGTAGATGGGGTAAAAATGGAGTGGGACTGGGGGAAAAATGGGGTGGGATGGGGTAAAAATGAGGTGGGACAGGGAAAATGGGGTAAAAATGGGGTAAAATGGGGATGGGATGGGATAGGGTAAAAATGGGATGGGACGGAGTAAAAATGGGGTAGATGGGATGGGATGGATGGGGTAAAAAATGGGATGGGATGGGGTAAAATGAGTGGGATGGGTAAAATAGGGTGGGGTAAAAATGGGATGGGGTGGGGTAAAATAGGATGGGGTAAAAATGGGGTGGGATGGGGTAAAAACGGGATGGGATGGGGTAAAAATGGGGTAGATGGGGTAAAATGGGGTGGATGGGGAAAAATGGGATGGGATGGGGTAAAATGGGGTGGGGTGGTAAAAATGGGGTGGATGGGATAAAAATGGGGTGGGATGGGGATGGGATGGGATGGGATGGGATGGGATGGGATGGGATGGGATGGGATGGGGTAAAGATGGGGTGAAGATGGGATGGGATGGGGTAAAATGGGATGGGGTGGGGTGGGATAGGATGGGGTAAAAATGGGGTGGGATGGGGTAAATAGGGATGGGATGGGGTAAAATGGGAGTAAAAATGGGGTGGGATGGGGTAGAAATGGGATGGGATGGGGTAAAATGGGATGGGATGGGATGAGGTAAAATGGGATGGGATGGGGTAAAATGGGATGGGATGGGGTAAAAATGGGATGGGATGGGGTAAAAATGGGATGGGATGGGGTAAAAATGGGATGGGGTAAAAATGGGGTAAAATGGGATGGGATGGGGTAAAAATGGGATGGGATGGGATGGGGTAAAATGAGGTGGGATGGGATAAAAATGGGGTGGGATGGGGAAAATGAGGGTGGGATGGGATGGGATGGGTAAAATGGGGTGGGATGGGATGAAAATGGGATGGGATGGGATGAGAATGGGTGGGATGGATGATGGGATGGGATGGGATGGGATGGGATGGGATGGGATGGGATGGAAATGGGATGGGATAAAATGAGGGATGGGTAAAATGGATGGATGGGGTAAAAATGGGGTGTAGGGTAAAATGAGGTGGATGGTAAAATGGGATGGGATGGGGTAAAATGGGGTGGATGGGGTAAAATTGGGTGGATGGGGTAAAGTGGATGGATGGGGTAAAATGGGGTGGATGGGGTAAAATGGGTGGATGGGGTAAAATGGGATGGATGGGGTAAAATGGGGTGGGTGGGATAAAAATGGGTGGATGGTAAAATGGGATGGGATGAAAATGGGGTAAAATGTGGATGGGGTGAATGGATGGGATGGGATGGGATGGGATGGGATGGGATGGGATGGGATGGATGGGATGGGATGGGATGGGATGGGATGGGATGGGATGGGATGGGATGGGATGGGGAGAACAGATGGATGGAGAACAAGAGGAGCACGGCACTGGATGGAAGGATGGACAGATGGATGGAGAGATGGACAGTGGGATGGATGGATGGAAGGATGGATGGATGGATGGATGGATGGATGGATGGATGGATGGATGGATGTATAGGATGGATGTTGGATGGATTAGATGGATGGATGGATGGATGGATGGATGGATGTTGGGATGGATGTTGGGATGGATGGATGGATGGATGGATGGATGGATGTTGGGATGGATGTTGGGATGGATGGATGGAGGGATGGATGGATGGATGTTGGGATGGATGGATGGATGGATGTTGGGATGGATGGATGGATGGATGGATGGATGGACAGATGGACAGTGGGATGGATGGATGGATGGATGGATGGATGGATGATGATGGATGGATGGATGGATGGATGGATGGATGGATGGATGTTGGGATGGATGGATGGATGGACAGTGGGATGGATGGACAGATGGACAGATGGACAGATGGATGGATGGATGGATGGATGGATGGACAGTGGGATGGATGAATGGATGGACAGATGGATGGACAGATGGACAGATGGATGGATGGATGGATGGATGGATGGAGGGATGGATGGATGGATGGGTGGATGGATGTTGGGATGGATGGGCGGATGGACGGATGGATGTTGGGATGGACAGTGAGATGGATGGAGGGATGGATGGATGTTGGGATGGATGGATGGAGGGATGGACAGATGGCCACACGGCTGCCCCGCCCAGGTGGCTGACGGAGTCGGCGCGGTGGCTCCTCATGGTGGGCCGGTCCCAGCAGGCCCTGAGGGCCCTCCAGAAGGTGGCCAAGATCAACGGCAGGAGGGAGGAGGGGGACAAGCTCGACATCCAAGTAAAAGGCTCTGGGAGGGACCCCAGGGGTGGGGGGTCTCTGGGGGTTTTATAGGGTGGGGGGATGTGAATTCCCTGTTCTGGTGCTCCTGTCCCAATATCCATCCATCCATCCATCCATCCATCCTTCTCAAAATCCATCCATTCCTCCATCCATCCATCCATTAATCCATCCCTCCCTCCAAAAATCCATCCATCCATCTGTTCATCCATCCTTCTCAAAATCCATCCATCCCTCCATCCATCCATCCATCCATCCATCATCCATCCCTCCCTCCAAAAATCCATCCATCCTTCTCAAAATCCATCCATCCCTCCCAACATCCCTCCCAACATTCCATCCTTCTCCATCACCTCCACCTCCCCACCCTCCCACGTCCCTCCCCTTCTCCTCCCACCCCTTTTCCCTCCCCATCCCAACCCAAACCCAAACCCTTCCCCTCCCCTCCTTCTTCCCCCTCCTCCCCACCTCCCAGTGAGGAGGGAGGAACCCTGAGCCCTCTCCCAGCCCAGGATCCCTCCCCAGCCCAGGATCCCTCTCCCAGCCCAGGATCCCCTCCCCAGCCCAGGATCCCCTCTCCCCAGCCCGGGATCCCCTCCCAGCCCAGGATCCCCCTCCCTTCCCTGGGATCCCCTCCCCAGCCCAGGATCCCCCTCCCCAGCCCGGGATCCCCTCCCCAGCCCGGGATCCTCTCCCAGCCTGGGATCCCCTCCCCAGCCCAGGATCCTCTCCCCAGCCCAGGATCCCCTCTCCTGCCCGGATCCTCCCAGCCCGGATCCCTCTCTTTCCCAGGATCCCCTCCCCAGCCTGGGATCCCTCCCTTCCCTGGGAGCCTCTCAGCCTGGGATCCCCCTCCCCAGCCCGGGATCCCCCTCCCTTCCCGGGAGCCCTCCCTAGCCCGGGATCCCCTCCCTTCCCCTGGGATCCCCCTCCCCAGCCTGGATCCCCCTCCCTTCCCGGGAGCCCCTCCCCAGCCCGGGATCCCCTCCCAGCCCGGGATCCCCCTCCCAGCCCAGGATCCCCTCCCTTCCCCGGGATCCCTCCCCAGCCCGGGATCCCCTCCCCAGCCCGGGACCCCCTCCCCAGCCTCATGAGCCCCCTCCCCTTCCCTGTGAGCCCCCTCCCCAGCCTGGGATCCCCTCCCCAGCCTGGGATCCCCTCCCCAGCCCGGGATCCCCTCCCTTCCCTGTGAGCCCCCTCCCCAGCCCGGGATCCCTCCTCCAGCCCATGAGCCCCTCCCCAGCCCCGTGGCCCCCTGTGCCCCCACGCAGACGCTGAGGTCGCAGATGCAGACAGAGCTGAGGGCCCCACGGAGCCTCCACCGGTGCTGGCGCTGGTGGGGACGCCGAGGCTGCGCCGCATCTCGGGCTGCCTCTGCTGCGTCTGGAATGGCCTGGGGAGGGGCTGCTGGGCCAGACTGACCCCAGACCACCCCCTACCCTAGAACCCCCAAAACAGCCCCCTAAACAGGGCAGGAATCCCCAGCCAGGGGAGGGACCCGCTCGTGGAGGGTCACCCCATCCCACCCTACAACCCCATCCCACCCTAAAGCTCCCCATCCCACCCCACAGCCTCCCAAACCACCCCAGGCCCCCATCCCACCTACAACCCCTGAACCCCCTAAAACAGCCCCCTAAACCGGGCAGGAATCCCCAGACAAGGG
Source organism: Myiozetetes cayanensis (assembly GCF_022539395.1). Classification (NCBI taxonomy): domain Eukaryota; kingdom Metazoa; phylum Chordata; class Aves; order Passeriformes; family Tyrannidae; genus Myiozetetes; species Myiozetetes cayanensis. The sequence continues at coordinate 489 of NW_026087666.1, read as the reverse complement.
AGGGACCGCTGTGGAGGGTCACCCTAGCCCACCCTACAACCCCATTCCACACCCCAAACCACCCTACTCCTTCCATCCCACCCCCATCCCTCCCATCCCACCCCTACCCCCTGATCACCCCAAACAGCCCCCTCAACTGGGCAGGAATCCCCAGCCAAGGGAGGGACCCGCTCATGGAGGTCACCCCCAGCCCACCCCAAAGCTCCCCATCCCACCCCACACCCTCCCATCCCACCCCCACCCCCCAAACCACCCCACAACCCTCCCATCCCACCCCACAACCTCCCATCCCACCCCACAACCTCCCATCCCACCCCACAACCCCCATCCCACCCCACACCCCAAACCACCCCACAACCTCCCATCCCACCCCACAACCTCCCCATCCCACCCCACACCCTCCCATCCCACCCCACAACCCCCCATCCTACCCTACACCCCCATCCCACCCCACAACCCCCATCCTACCCTACACCCCCCATCCACCCC